>NC_046164.1:24705259-24947759 GCF_011064425.1 Rattus rattus
ATGGAATTTCCCAATGAATGCCATCCAGTGGCTTCCCATGACCTTCCGGATGGCCTGAAAGCCTCCAGCGTGGCACACATGAACTCCATGTTGCCCCTGCGCTCCTGACACCATGGCCGCCACATGGTGTTTGCCGTCCTCTTCAAGGAAAAGAGTAAAGGTCTCTTTAGCTGAGTGTGTCCTTACCCTCGTGCCATGGCTCTGCCAGTCAGTTTTCAGGCTACAGCATTTAGAGAGATTTGAGAGTCACACACGTGAGGGTATGGGACTGGAGTGAGCCATCCTCCAAGCTGACTCAAATACACTCCGTAGCTAATCTGTTTCTGAGGAGGTCACTTTTAATTGCAGGAATAACCAGCCAAGGAAGAAATTTTAATTAAGTTGCGATCCTTGAAATCTGAGATTTTTAATTAAAAAGTGAAACTATGTAATGCTATTTTCCCCATCACCTAGACATTTAGACTGTAAGCCAGGCTGGGGCAACAGTCAGCCTGCAGGGATGCCTAAATCTCTCAGGGATGTTGAAAGACTCATGAGCTGTGGGGACACTCGGGCTGGCCGAGGAGATTTTAATCAGTATATTAAATTGGAAAATATTTTGGGTCCACTGTACAACACCAAGAAACCAAACAAAACAAATCGTTTGCTGAAAAAAGTCTGTGGACTTGAACTTTTACATTTCATAAATAAAGCAGTCACGTGCGGAAGTAGTTGTCCATTATTCTCACTGTACAGCAGTTTTCTCCTGAGCAGACAGCTGTATGGTGGATGGGTGGATTTAGAATCTGAAGTCTGCGGGAGAGCATGATTGATGAGCTTCTAGGTGTAGCTGTGTGATATTGGATAGGTTCACCTAGATTCAGAGTCTTCCAATAGTGACAGAGAATCGACTAAACAGGTCAACACAAAACCAACACACACAACAGCATCCAGCACAGAGTAACACCTTTAAAATAATTTGAAGGGTTTTTCCCAATAAATAAAATAACTATCATTTTGTGAACTGTATATTCAGAAACATCTTAAAATATATTCTTAAATTTATCTATTCGTCTATTTATTTATAAATTATTTTCATTTATTTAGTGTGTGTGTGCGTGCATGTGTGTGTGTGTGTTTGTGTGTAAGCCCATTTGTGTTATGATGCATGTGCAGAGGTCAGAGGAAAACTCGTGGGGATTCGCTCTTTCCTTCTACCATGTGGGATCATGGATCAAACTCAAATTGTCAGGCTTGGTGGCCTTTGCCTCCTGAGCCATCTCACCTGTGAAGGGACATCTTACTTTATTACTTAAAGTGTTGGCCAGTCTTCTGACAACTTGACACACAAGCTAGAGTTATCTGAAAGAAGGGAATCCTTGAGAAAATTCTCCCCTGAGATCCTGCTGTAAAGTATTTTCTTGATTAGTGATTGATGGGGGGTGGTGTCCAGCTCATTGTAGGTGGTGTCATCCCTGGGCTGATAGCCGTGGGTTCTACAAGAAAGCAGGCTGAGCAAGCTATGGTGAACAGCCAGTAAGCAGCACCCACCCCTCCATGGCCTCTGCATTAGCCCCTGTGTCCAGAATCCCGCCGTTTTAGTTCCTGTTCTGACTCCCTTATGCACCGTGGAAGTGTAAGTTGAATAATCCCTACCCACACCCAAATTTGATATTTGGTCCTGGTGTTCCATCACTGCAATAGAAACTCTAACTAGACACTTAAACAAATTTTTAATTTAGGCAGGGTATTGCCGTGTCGCCAAGCAGGCTTTGAACTCAAGATCATTTTACCTGTACCTCCCAAGTGCTAGGATCACACCATGTGCCACCACAAGCAACTATGTTTTCCCTTAAAATCCCTGGAAGAGAATTCAACGGGAAACAAGTTAAAAAGTGATCACAGCATCACTCGTAGTGAATCAGAACCCCCGGTGCTCACTAATTACAGCCATTTTATATGAAGTTCTTCTAAAAAAGAGAGTATTGCTTGCGTGAAGAGCTTATTTTTCTTTCGTGTAATGAAATCTCTGAGGTCTAACTCTACCTAAAAGTTAGAGCATTTTCGTTCCATTAACTTAAATTATGTAATGTGAAAATGAATGACGGCTGGATGTTTGATGGTGGGTCTAATGCTGGCGAGAAATTATATTTCACACATTGGTTTATTTAGTTAGAATTTTTCTTGGAGCAATAAAAATAGTGTTAGATAGGAATCAGCTCGATCTAACGCCACACAAGCTGCCATAAATGACTCTTGCAAATCCCACAGTCTGAGTGCTGGTGACAAATCCCACAGAAGGAGATTTTACTAGCAAAGCCAGGTTATCCCAGACCCACTGAGAGAGAGAGAGAGAGAGAGAGAGAGAGGAGGGAGGGAGAGAGAGAGAGAGAGAGAGAGAGAGAGAGAGAGAGAGAGAGAGAGAGAGAGAGTTGCTTGGCATAAGCTGTAGATTCCAGATAGCAGATTTAAAATAGCCAACAGTGAATGTCTTTCGCTGTTTGGCTTGGAACGTTTTCTAATTGCATCGTAACCTTCTTTTTCCTAAAGCAGGTCATATATGCATCATGGCCAAGCTCACGGGTGACTCATGGCACATACCTCTGTGGCCTGACTGCTAAAGAATCAGATCTAGACCTACGTGTTTGAAGCATTCCCTCAATGTAGCACTTTTCCCCTTAGGGGATTGTTAAAGAATATGATATGATAGTTATATTTTAATTCCAACATTTTGTTGCAGATCAGCAAGGACGCAGGTGTCAGTAGACTGATCAGACTCTCCTAGGTCTGGTCCTGTGCCCAGAGGCTTTCCAAAGTCTGTCTTCTGTCACCTAGCAATTATCAAGGAAAGGAGGCCAGAGGATTTGTGAGGGGACAGCAGAAAACTGGGATTTCTTTGTGTCACTGGAATGTGTTTTGCAAATCAGGAAGAATGTTGTTCAAAACGCCCAGGTTACACATTCGGTGTTGTTGGGATGTGTGGCACCATTTCTCCTGTTAACATCACCAAGCAGTGCCATATGTGAGGCAGGGCATCGGTAGTTCAGTTTGCTGCCGATGCTCCCTTGGTTTCCAACACACATGGGCATGGAGGAGAGAGAGGCTAAAGTTTCTAAATGCTGGGAAGTGATCTATGGCTGGTGAGATGGTTCAGATTGTATGCGCCTGATGCATACAATCTGATTTGACTCCTGGAACCTACATGGAGGAAGGAGACAGCTGATTTGGAATATTGCCTCTGCCCTCCACATGCACACACACTTGCATGCGTAAGCATGCACACGCACAGTAAGGACATGCGAAAATAAATAGAGATTTACCAAGTCCACCGCAACGCCTGCCTTGTGGTTCTCTCATGCTAAGAAAGGGTTTTACATTTTTAAACGTTTGGGAAAAAAAACTAATATTTTCTGACAAGTGATATTCCCATGAAATTCCTATGTGAGCATCATGAATGGAGGTTCACTGGAAGGCAGCCATGAGCACGTGTGTCACAGCGGCTCCCATGCTACGTCAGAACAGAGACTGTGGCCGAGGAGCTTGGGATTGTTTCCCATCCGGCCTCGACACAGAAACTCTTTGTTGACTGCTGGTTTAGGAGAATAATTCTTTTAAGCTTTAATTGGAAATTCATCGTTTGGGCTTAGAAATACAGGTCTTCCATACTTACAAAAAAACAGCTCTTAAAAGCAACGATGTGGGGGGGGGGTTCCCAGATTTTCATTATGGAAATAACAGACATGTATGTGCGTAAGCGAATTTGTATATAAGGGCATTAAACGTTTTTAAGTACATCCTGCACGCTTTTCAAGTGGACCACCACTGCAATGGCACTTGTGAAGGCAGCTTGTTCCTTTAAATGGTGACACTTGTTAACAGATGTCAAAGCCACGCTCCAATACGTTTTAACGACTTATTTCAACTTTCATGTATGTGATGTGTATGTGTGCACAGGTGTATCTGTAAGTGAGACTATGCATGCCATGTCCAGGGTGTGGAGTTTAGGGGACAACCTTGACTGCTGCTGCTTACCTGTCTTTTTCTGTTTGTTTTGTTTTTGTTTTTTAGTTTTATTTGTTTGTTTATTTATTTAATGTATGTGGGTACACTATAGCTGTCTTCAGACCCCAGAAGAGGCATCAGATCCCATTACAGATGGTTAGGAACCTCCACGTGGTTGCTGGGAATTGAGCTCAGGACCTCTGGAAGAGTAGTCAGTGCTCCTAACCACTGAGCCATCTCTCCAGCCCTCACCTTAGGGTCTTTTTTTTTTTTTTTTTTTACAGCTGCGCATGCAAAGCTAGTTGGCCTGGGGTTGCCTGAGAGTCTCCTCTTTCCACCCCTCCCCACCCCCATCTTGCACAGAAGCAGTGAGATTACAGATGTGTGTTCATGTCAGGCTTTATGTGGGTATCGGAGAGTTGAAATCACATCTTTGTGATTGCTTGACATTACTCTACCCACTGTTGGGAGCCTGGGGGAGGCAGCCTTAAGGTTTGGTCTCAAGGCAGTCAGAATAGTGGTAAGAGGCTGGCAGCCAAAAATATAGAATTAGCATTTTCGGAGGTTCTCTAGGTTCACATGTAGTGGGGAGGAGCTTTGGGGGTTCCTCACACCGTGAAGAACAAGGAGGTGGGCTGGAAGTGCTGCCTGTAGAGTTGCTATAACAATGGTGATTTACCCTTTGCCAGTAAACAGGAGCGACTGCCCCTTGTAAACTTCATGTGAGGTAGTGATGGGACCCATGATTGACAGCCACTCTCGGGATCCGGAGAGGAAACATGTATTCCAGGCTCTCCTGCCAAGATGAGCCAAGCTACATTCTACCAGAAGATTCGAGGAGATGACCAGGGACCCAGACATCCTGCTAGAAGTGAACTTGGAGTCAGCAGAACAAACAGTTCTGAGGTAGCAGTCTCTCCAGGAGAAGAGTCTATTAATTATTTTTTTTTTTTTTTGGTTCTTTTTTTCGGAGCTGGGGACCGAACCCAGGGCCTTGCGCTTCCTAGGCAAGCGCTCTACCACTGAGCTAAATCCCCAACTCCGGAGTCTGTTAATTCTTAACGTGATCCTAAACCCTTCTCATCCACCCAGGCATGCTTACCAAGGGCAAGGAACAGTTGTGGGAACTGGATCTTATCTAAGAGTGAAGTGCTGTGGGATGATGTCATCATATAGGTGAGGCAGGTACAGGATAGAATGAGGCCTGTCATTGGACGAGGAGGAAGGATGGACAGGAGCAAAGTTTGAAGGAAGAGGAGGAGAAGGGAACGGAAGAAAGGGAAGGTGGCAGAGAAGCCGTGGCAGAGAGAATACGGAAGCTGATGTTAAGATTCCACTCTGTGTATTTACAGGTTGTTATGAATGTTCTTGAGGGATGGATGTGTATAGGGCCTTGTATGTTTAGGTGGGCAATTATATCTTATCAATTGGATCAAAGGTTATTGGGTTCTGTGTTCTTTTATGTGTAGATTTAAATGTAAGAGAGTGGTTGGCGGCTAGTCTGGGCTGCCATGGAGTTGGGATGTGTGCTTCTGGCAAGATATCTAGCAGATACCTTAGGGCACTAGAGTGTTGGATCTAGAGGGCGTAAAGGACGGTCTTTTTATAATTTTACGACAACAGAGTGCCGACTTTGACTCCTTTGTTCAATATTGTGATGCAACTTTGCTTGAGTCTGTGATAGAAACATTTTGATCGCATCCACGCCTTAAAAAGAGGTACTCGTGTCACTACTAAGAACATGCACGATTATACATACCCCTGACATAAAAATGCCAGGAACTCAAATTTACCTTTACTCTGTGTGGCAACGTGGTAACCTAATCATTGTCTACCCTTTTACCAATGCTGTTCATGTCTCATTCAAGTCGCACTGATTTCGTGACTTGCTGGATGCTCTGTGACCTATCGCATGAAGACAAAAGGTGAACAGAACCTCTGTCTCTTTCTGACATGGCTCAAGGCGGTATTCTTCCCCATCTCTCTCCTTAGATAGCTCACTGGTCCCGAGTTGCAAGAGGGGGTCATGTATGAATGCTTTCGCCATGACATTTGTTGCGTTAATCAAAGTGTTTTGTGTGTGGTAAAAATCCAACCCCAACTGGCTTATGCCAAAATAAAAGTGTTGTCTCCCGCATTGGAAGGAGCAGGGCTGTGCTACATTACCCACGAGCACAGATGGAGACAGTTGTGGGCTGCTTCTCTCACCTCTGGGATTCGTCCTTACACTTGGTTAGAACTATCTTATTCTTGTTTTTGATAGCCCTCGGCATGCATCCCCATGCATCAAAGGTCAAAGACCTGCTCCCCTTGTTGTCCACACCTCAGATCTTATGAAAACATTCCGGGTGACCATGCCTGAGTCCTGTGCTCAACCTTGCCTGAGATGCTCACAAATATCAAGCAGGTAAGGGGTTCTGATGACTTCTGTGTAGTCCCAGGCCAATTGTCCGGGAGGGGGACGCTGTGATCGATAGTCCCTACCTGGGATGGAAAAAGAGGGGGCACATTTGTTCAGATCAGGAGAAAAAAACCAAAAGTTATAGACTTAAGGTATAGAGGATAGATATTATATGTATGTAAATAATTTTCTTTCAGTAAATTAGGCTTAATGCCAGACTTTTTGACACTTTACAGTGTCTTAGAAATCTAAGTGGAGGTACGTGGCAGATGAAGGATTCCTGAATCATTGGGTTTTGATATCCTCAACTGGAACAGCATTGCTGGCAGAGCCTTTGTAGCTAGCTCAGTCCCGAATGAAGGAGAGGAACCACACTGGATGCCATGCGTGGCGTCTCTTTTGCCTTTGGGTATACCGACGTCCAGGCACACTGAAGAAGTGTAACTGAAGAGTGGCGAGTGAATGGCTGGACAAAGTAGAGAGGAGAGCGTGTAGAACAGAGAGAATCTGTGGAACGAGTGCTGGCAGAAAACACTGCCCGGGTGGCTAATAGAAAGAGCATTATTGATCCATTTGCTGTTGGCGGGTTCCTCATTACATATCTGACTGCATGTCTGTTATGTGCGAGCTATTCGGCTAAGTCCTTCAAATGCCTCACAGGAGTTGTACGCAGGCCAGGATCAGGTGCAGAGGAAGCAGATGACATACAGGGGTGGAAGTCAGGAAGGACTTTTGCCTCATTGGCCTCTTACATTACCCCAGAGCTGAACAAACACAGACTAATTGAAAGGAAACTTTTTTTAAAAAAAAAAATTGTGTTTTTGCTACCAATTGGATCACAGCTTCTAGAAGAATTCTACGTGATTTATAAACTTTAAGATAACTTGAAGGTTCTATGGAGGATGGTAAAGTTGAGGAGTGGACATAGCAGACAGAAATGAAAAACCTCTGTTTTCTCTCTCCTTCAGAAACATTTTTTCCAAAGAAAGAGCACATGGCCGCAGAGGAGCAACTTAGCACTTTTACAGGGCCGCTCACTTTTCCTGCTGCTCGCAATTCTGCTGAAAGCCAGCCAGCCCCTCCTGGAGCCTCCTGGAACTCGCTGGCCTCTCTTCAGTCTGCAAGCACTCAGAAGAATATGCCCCTTGCTGAGAAAGGGTGGCGCTGGGGGAGAATCCATCTACTGTCAAGGAAGTTTCAATTAAATATGGATGCCAATTAATTTAATTTATATTTCTTCAGGAAAAAATGTCATTTTATTATACATGCCCTGGAAGGATGCCAGGAGACCAGGTTAATAAATTACATGTCTACTGACATAATGTGGAATCACAGACTAATCAGATACTTATTAAGTGCCCACCTGTACATGGGCCTGTACCCTGCAGAAATCCAGTTGACATAAGGTCTGTCCAGCAGGGTCTGTCCCTACAAGGGAGGAGGTCATCTGAACCCTGTTCTTACTCTTACCCACCTGTCTCCTGTCTCTTGAGAATAATTCAAAATGTGAACAGTTAGAGGTTCTTGCAAGGGGTTATGAATGGGTCCATTTAAGAAAGAAGGGGATGAATGGTGGGGACTGTAAATAATCGATGCAAAGCAAGCATGGAATAGGCCTATTCTGGTCCATCAGGAAGCTCGCTATGGTGACTCCACTGCAGACTCGGCCCAGCAGGTGGTGGGGACAAGTGCCCACCATTTATAGAGGCCTAGCCCCATGCCCGGCTATGAGCTTTATTCTAAATCTTAGCAGCCCTTCTTCAAGGTAGGCTTTTTTTCTTTATTTTTTTCCTTAAAAACGTTATATGACCAGTTCCTCTGCAATATTTCCCTCTCTTCCCCCTTTCCCCTCCAACTCTTCCTGTGCTTCCCCATAAATTCAAGACCTCCTCTTTAATTATTATTGTAACATGTATGGACGCGTGTATTTGACTGACTGGATGGACTTAGCTTTGGTTGTCTGTGCCTGTGTCTCGAGCTGACCACTTAGGATTAGGCACTTAGTCCCCCCTAAGTGGGGGACTCATCTATGGAGGAGACTTCTTCTTTCAATGGCTGTTGATCACCCGTAGCTCTTCATGTAGGGGTGGAACCGTGTGGAATTTCCCTTGTCTGTATTACACATTGGCTTGTGAATTATGCTGGTCTTGTTCGGGTGATTGTATGGTTGAGAGTTCATGAATTCATTTTCCACGTCATGTCTAGGGGACACCATCTCACAGCAGATGTTCGGAGCCTCTGGCTCTCGCCATCTTTGTGGCCTGTCTTCTGATAGAAGGTGGGGATTGTTTTAGAGAATGTCCTTTTGAAGGTAAAGGGGAGAGATCTCTCTCGGGGCCAGGAGAGGCACACACCTAAGCTTAGCCTTGCCTAGCCTTGCCAGATTCACAACGGTCTTAGACAAAGGCCATCACTGTCTCCCTGGAGGGTGAGCTGATGACTTTCCATTCCTGAAGGTGCTGTGACAATGGACAGTTCAATTAAACCATGAAGCATTGGTGGTATTACCTCTACCACCGAATCCCACTCTGTTCTTTTCTGCTTTCTTCATCGTCACGAAAACCTGACACTCAGTTGCAAAAGTTCTCAAGCAGTCATGTACTGGGTACAGTCATTCATTCATTCATTCATTCATTCATTCATTCCGCACTTACTAGACTCCTGCTGTGTGCTATCCACTCCCCTACATCCCAGCATTAGTAATGAAGACGTTACACTAATGTCCCTAACGTTTCCACGCTTTACGCTTTACGCTTTTTACGCTTTTTACGCTTTACAGTGTGGGGAAAGCGTAAGACAGGGTAAGACTAGACAATGGTGCCACCGGCTCCTATCCTTTTCTTCCAGTCCTTGAATCCATCTTACCCAACGGAGGCTGCTCCTGCTTGTGTCTGTACACTATGGTCTGTGTGTGCACAATCGACCAGTTTCACCCGGAGTCTCCTATAGCCAGGAAGTGGTTTCTGTGGCCGACAACTGGAGAAAATGTTGGACTAAGATTCAGGGCCCAGAGAGTGACCCAGAGAGGAGACAGGACTTAGGTGAACACGCAGCATGGGTGCTTCACTTTGCCCGAGTCTCAGTACAAGGACAGAGGACAGCAGGAGAGCTTTAGGAAACAGTCCTCGATGCGGCAGCTTCAGCCTCAACACGTCACCCACAAGCTCCTCAGACGTGCAGACTCTGGCCTGGACCCAAATCTGCGTTTTCACAAGGTCCCCAGGTACTTCACCCTCCCTCCGCTTCCAGGGCATTGTGTCCAATCCCTTCTTTTTTATAAATGACAAGACTGAGGCTGCCAGATATTCTGGGCAGGTGGAAAAACATGTTTAATCAATCACAAGAAACTGATTGTGCAATACCTCCTTGGGGACCAGTTTCCTGGATCTGAGAGTAGTAATACTTTCTATTTCTTGGGACCTTTATATGCTTTAGTGTTAAGTATGAGACCCTGCAACTCTCAGCTAACTCAGGGCTACAATGGCCTGGGATTAGATTTATAGCGAATGACCCAAGAAAAGAATTTCATTAGGTCACCAGGAAAGGAGTTAATGGGATAACAAACCACTCCAGAAAAAGGACTTGAGGGCGAGTTCAGAAACCATTGGTTGTTGTTTTGCTAACACTTTTGTTATTTTTTAGTCATGATTTTAGGGAATGATGATTTAAAAGAAGAGAGAGAGAGAGAGAGAAGGTTCTGGATAACATGCATGCTGGGATTTAAGGGATTTAGCAATCTGGTTACAATATCGAACAAGTTCCAAGGTGGCATAGATCTTCCCACTTCCGCATCTTATTTGATTTTACAACTATGTTTCCTGGTGCAACGCATGGCTTACAAGAACTTCCTCAGTCCAAGCCTGATTTTAAAGGTGTCCCTTTGGAGTTTCTTTCTCTTTCTTTAGCATATTTTGCTTCTCAGCCCTTTCTGTGCTTTGCTCTTCTTCCTCCCCTCCTCCTCCTCCTCCTTCTCTTCTGCCTCCTCCTTCTTCTCTCTCTCTCTCTCTCTCTCTCTCTCTCTCTCTCTCTCTCTCTCCTTACTATATCCAGAAGAATATAAAAGAGGGAGAAGCAAGCGGAGCAAGGTTTGATAAAGGAGGCTGCAGCACTGATTTATGATTTATGGGGCCGGTGGTAGAACTTAAGGGCCTGTGTTCTAGCGATAGTGACATCAGAGAAAGCGTGTGATTTTTATTTTTGCATAAAACAGAATTGCAATTCTGCCATGCAAGGTCCCTTTACTCAGCTGAAATTGTCAGCCTGCTGCCATCTCCGCTCCTCTGGGTTTTTCTTCTTTTCTTCTCCCTCCCCTCCCCCTTACCCCCTTTCTGGTGTTTATTAAAGAAAATCCCAGACATCATATCAAGTAGCTCATTTCCTACAGAAATTTCCTGGAGACCTCAAGAGAGAATAGGCTGGGAAAGTGATTTCTTAAGATTGTGCTATTCACCAAAAATAGGGGCTTTTTGTTATCGAGACAGGGAGAAATGTAACATTTCCAAAACCCATACGCGATACCATGGGTATCGAGTTTTGATCATCTTTCTCCAGGACTTTCTCCCAAAGGTGTTGGGAAGGGAGTCTCTGGAGACTTTTAAATCTTTTATATGAAAATAAAAGCTGAGTCCTGGAAACTGCAGATATCTGTAAACCTACAAAGAGGCAAATATCTTTCTGAGAACATTGTGTCTGAAGTCAGAAGCTATCAATGGGTAAAGTTTTATCACAAGCACCGCTCACCTATCCATCCCCGTCCTAGCCCGAGGGCTGCCTATTGTAGCCTGAAAGTGGTCTGGATCCAGGACTTCGTTTTAATGTTCACACTTATCAGATTTATGGAGTATCCACTTATTTAGAAGTTCGCTTGTTTTCCATTAGCAAATATCATCCTACTCGATGTGAGCAGAACGCCCTCTGAACAAGTCAAATAGACAAGGGCTCTAAATGAGGAAATTAATTATAGCCAGTGTCCTAGGGAAAAGAGCCCCACTGTGGCACAGAGAAATGTAATTAATGGGAGGGAAGTGCCAACAAATCACTCCTTAAAATATTAGCGCTATCACAGAACAGCTGGATAAGGAGGAACTTGACCCTGGGGGCTGACTGATGGAGGGGCCGTGGCTGCTGTGCAGTTTCACACAGTTGTGATGTAATGAAATTCCTCAAATCGTAACTTAAAAAAAAAAAGATATTAAGCAGTGTGGCTCTGGAAAAGTTATTAAGCGCTAGTGTGTCTTTGAGTTTGATTATTTTATTATGACCCTTGCAGCTTGTATTTGCTGTGGTTTTAAATCTTTTCCTGAAAACAAAACGAAACCACCCTGCTGCCCACAAACTAGAGTTAAAAAAAAAAAAAAAAAAAAAGCACCCTTAAAGCCCGGTGACAGCATTTTTTCCTGCATACATAAAAATCCATTACGTATGAATTTTTTGCTAAAATACTTTCCCTCATATGCTTCAGTTAAATTCTTAGTTAAGGAAAACACACCCGTTATTCTTTTGCCTAAATGTAATTTGGCTTTACTTAGCAGTTTGATAACTTATTATTGCCCTCCCCAACATCTATTGTAGAGCAATGCAGTTATAATTTTATACAGTGCTATTCAGCACGTGGAGTGTTGGGTATTTACTTTTATAATTAAATAATAATCTCGATATTTAGGATCTGAAGCTAGAAAGTGGTTCTTTACCCGGAATGGAATTTAATTTAGATACTTAAAAATAAACCGTTTTATTCAGCACTGAAGTTTTTCTAGAAGCCTCTGGGACCGTGGGCAAGCTGCGGGTGTAATAAATACTTCTGACCGCGTACACTTGTGTTGGCGGTGCTCTGACACGTTCTTCCATTTGTTTCATGAGACTTGCTAGCATCTAAATCGCTGACAGGGTGTTCAAAGAGTTTGACAAACCGTGTGGCTAAGATGAACGTCCTCACACGGACTGAACCAATAAACCCGGAGAGGAAACGCAGGTTGCAATAAAAATAAAGCCTTGAGGTTAGCCCAGGTTTCTGGCTTCACAAGGCTCTACCTCGGCTGGAGGAGCCGTGCCCTGCAAACAGCCCACAGGGGACACATCATTTAAATAAATGTGTTTCTTTGCCGGAACAGAAGTTCAGATAGGCTCGATTATCATTAATTCTGCTCTTTTATTTCCTTTGCGGGCGCGAACACCGAAATTCTGGCCTTTGAAGTGCGGCTGGCAGAGCTGACCCTGGTCCTCCCCGGCGCCGGCTCAGCGGTGCGGGAAGGAGGCGACTGAGCGTGAACTCGTGGACGCAGGGAAGGAGGGGTGAGGGGGTGGGAGTGAGGTGCAAATGTTGGTGAGCCTAAAAATCAGGCTGTCGGAATCCAACGAATCCTCAGAATCGGCGGCCCAGAGACCAAGTGGGTCTGGGCAGAAGCCCACAGAACAGTGGGAAAACTCCAGCCTCCGCGCTGGTTTTTAAATGAAACCCGTGGAGCTCAAGCGCGGCAGCGAGTCCCCCTCGCGAGCTGGCGTCCGTGGATGGAGGCCGGACGGTAGCCTCCCTCGTCCTTCTGCAGGTTTTCCCTGGCTATGTGACAGCTAGGTGGCGGGCGCGGGCTGGTCCCCTCGGGGTCACCGCCAAGGCCCTGGGGAGCGCCGTGGGTGGGGGCGAAGGGGAGACGCGCGTGAGCCTGCGGGCGTCGGGGACCGCACCGCGGCGCGCCCGCTGTGATTAGCTCGCGCGGCGACCCCGGAGGGCGGACTCTCCTCACCCCCGTGTCTCCTCCTCCCTCTGCCTTTTTAAGGGACGCCCTCCAGGCAGGGCTGTCAGCCACCCCGGGCCCTCTGCACTTGGCCGAGACTCCGCTGTCTCCCGCCTGCGTGACAGTCAGCGGCGGGAGCGGAATTAGCCGCTGGTCCCCGGGACCTGCACGTGGAGAGCCAAGCTGAACTCCCAGCTCTGCCGGGTACCCGGCGACAACCCACGATCCGGACACCGCCCGGCCTTGGGGTTGGTTGTCCTGGGGCTCGACGGCCCGCAAGGAAAGCTGGGTGGGAGGCGGCCCGGGCCCGGGTGCCCCTAGCGCGATGAGCCCCGCTAAGGGCGGCCGTTGCTTCTGTGGCAGCCTCCGTGGTGGCCTCCCGCGAGCCCTGGTCCCCTCTTCCTCGCGCACCATGCTGTCCTCCGGCCAGCGGAGCCCGCAGCGCAGCCCACGGCTCCTGCCCAGCCACTGCTAACCCACCAGAGCGCGTTCTTGACCGCGAGGTCAACTGGCCGCGTGGTGCCTCGGGGAGGCGGAACCGTGGTCCCCGGAGCCCCGGCTCCGCCCTCCGACTCTCCAGCTGCCACTGGGCGCGGGGCGGCGATGGGGGCGCTGCTGGCGCTCTGTCTGCTTGTGGGCTTGCTGCGCTGGGGCCCGGCGGGCGCACAGCAGCCTGGGGAATATTGCCACGGCTGGGTGGACGCGCAGGGCAACTATCACGAAGGGTTCCAGTGCCCCGAGGACTTCGACACGCAGGACGCCACCATCTGCTGCGGCTCTTGTGCGCTGCGCTACTGCTGCGCTGCAGCCGACGCCAGGTTGGAGCAGGGCGGCTGCACCAACGACCGGGGAGAGCTGGAGCATCCTGGCATCACCGCGCGTAAGTGCGGCATCCCTGGGCGGACGTGGCTCGTCCACCCAACAGAGCTCGGGCCTTATTAGCTCGGGCTGCAAAGTAGACCCGGTTGGGCCTGGGGATCCAGGAAAAAGTGGGTGATCGTATTTCAGGTCAGGGGTCCTATCGCTTTGCAGTTTGGATCCCAGCTGCACGTGGTCCCCACGGTTCCGCCCTAGGGAAAGTTTGCAATGGTTCGCAGGAACTTCAGGACTGGCGGGACACCCGGTGCTTCTGGGGAAGACAGCTGGAACTAGGTTAGGTTTCCTGGGCGCTCTGGTCATATGGGGAGCTCCGGAAGTGCGGGTACCAGGGAACGCGACTCTGATCAAGAGCCCAAGTACAGTCCCGCAGGCTGATTTTTCACCCCTTTATTTTCTTTTGTCGAGTAGTAGCATTTCGTCACCCTTCCAAATTCCTTTCAATTCTCTGCATCCAATTACCCTCTCTAGCCCACCCCCTATTGTCACGCTTTTCAGAAACACCCAAGTCTTCGAGGTGAGGATTTAAAATTCAGGGTCATAGGGCTTCCTCCGGGGCCCCTTTTTCTCACGTCGGAAAACACGGGTCAAATTTCCGCTCACTTGTCCACTTGCTCACTTAAGAGGGGAATAAATCAGAACCCCAGCTGAGGAAATTTACACCTTGAAAAAAAGTTTTCCACTTGAATTGGAACATCAGGGAAACCTTTTACAGCTCAAGGCGATGGTTTTACTGCCAGGAAACTTGAGAAGTGTGCGGAGCTGAGGGCCTGTGACTCCCCAGGACTGGGAAGCAGCTGCTTGGGACCTGCACACTATGATCCTCAGAAAGGTGGGGAGAGAGAAGCAAGAGCAGTCATTTGAGTCTCATCCTTCAAATGACAACCCAGAGAAGAGGGGTCAGCATCCCTGTGTTTTCCTCTGGGGTTTAATTTTGGTGGGGAGGGGAGGGTGTTAGAAAGCCCAGCCCTGAGGATCCAGGAAGTAGTTTCTAGACTATGTAGTAGAAAGCAGGAACTCTGGGCTATCTTAGCCTGCTAGAAAACCAAACTTCTCTGCTCCTTTAGGCAGGGCTAAGCCTGCCTCCTGGCTGGGGAGGAGGTTGTCATCCAAAAGGGAGAGCAGAGGATTGGAGCACTCTCCCCACTTACTGAGTCTGAGATCAGGCCAAACCAGATGGATAGTGGCTTTGTCTCCTGCCAGCAGTTTAACCTCCAGTGACTTAACTATACTGGGCCACGTCTCGAATTTAAAATGGGCACACTGCCATCAAAGAGTCAGTTTATTGATGAAACTAACACACAACTGTTTGGCTCAGTGCACAGGGAGTGCAGGCCAACCTCACCTGGCCCTATACAACACTGGTACTCACATGGGGGGCATGAGGAGTGCTGAAGAACTCACAGTTAGCAACCCAGGGGTAGCTGCTTCCTGTCACTCCATGGCTGAGTCTTTGGGAAAGATATGTATTTATATCTGATAAGAGGGAGTTTCTATCTCACAAGGCCTCTGTGATCAAAGTTGAATCTGATACAGAAAACCAGGCTTAAGGGCCTCAGTAAACCCAGGTGTCTTGTCTGCTGCCCATGAGTTAGAGGCTACATCTCAGTGTGGCTCTTTTACACAGGGAAGAGACCAAGACAGCTGCCCAGATACCCATGGAAAAGAAACTCTTATTTCTCTCTGCCTTTTAGAGTTGGAAGCAAACAAGAGTTTGCTCTGCCTTGGGGACATGCTTAGAAAAAAGTCTGGGTCACTAATAGTGAGAACTACATGTTGCTCTTTCCGTGGGTGGGACTGTAGGCACAGGGGTATGACATCTGGAGTCAGGACTGGTGATTTTCGAGAGGGTAGGAGACACAGTAAATTGAGGCTCACTGCAGATTGCCTTCTCCTGCTCCTTCTGGAGCTGTATAACACCCTGGGGCTTCATTCAACCGGCCTGGTTCTCATTGCTTACACTGGAAACGTTTGGACAGCAGATGGATCGTCAGTCTAGGAGATGGGTTAGGCCTTTAAGTGTCTCACCGTGATCAAACTCCTAAAAGCCAGATTTCAATGCACATGCATGGTGACCCCCTAAACTCACCCTCTCCCTTCAGTCCACAAAGAGGACAACAGGCTTTCAGACTTCCAGATGTTCAGTGTGATGGCTAATTGCTAACAGAGCCTACAGCACCCGTTTGCTCCCTCCCTGCTAGGAACATCAAGAGCACCCCATCACCGTGGTTTGTACTTTGGAAGCTGCTAGTCACACGCTCCAAGAAGCAGAGCTGAGAGCTGTAGCCGTAACGTTCCCTCTGCCTCCCATCTCTGAGATGCTGAAGCAGAGGCTAGGGTTTGAGTGACTCTTACCCAGTGTCCGTGTATGTCTGTTTTTGCCTTTTAGAGCCTGTCTACGTCCCCTTCCTGATCGTCGGCTCCATCTTCATTGCCTTCATCATTTTGGGCTCTTTAGTGGCGATCTATTGCTGCACCTGCTTGAGGCCCAAGGAGCCCTCCCAGCAACCCATCCGCTTCTCACTCCGAAGCTATCAGACAGAGACCTTGCCCATGATCCTCACCTCCACCAGCCTCAGAACCGCTTCCAGGCAGTCCAGCACGGCCACTAGTTCCAGCTCCACGGGGGGTTCTGTCCGAAGGTTCTCTTTTGCCAGGGCTGAGCCAAACTGCTTGGTACCCTCATCGCCCCCACCTTACACCACCGGCCACACCATACACCTAACCCAACCATCCGGTTTCCTGGTGTCACCCCAGTATTTTGCATACCCTCTCCAGCAGGAGCCCCCGTTACCTGGGAAGAGCTGTCCAGATTTCAGTTCTAGTTGATGGGCGGTGGCTGTGGCTAGGCCATGCAGCGAGCAGCAGCCAGGCCGAGTGTCGCTGTCTCGGCCAAGCCACTCTCACTTCTGAGGAAATTTGTGGTAACCCATCATGCTCATGAAAGGAAGGTCCAGGAAGATGAAGCACTTTCTGGTCTTGAGGTTCCTGGCTACGATTACAGGAGGTCTGACCTGGCAATCATGGCGAACGTGACAATGTAGTCACCTCTTGTTAAAATATTCAGCAGCTCGATGCTCAGTTTGCAAGTTGAAAGAAAATATCAGCCGTCCTTCGTAGAAAAGCATCCTGTGTTCGTTTTCCTGTGTTGAAGTAGCACAAACATATGCAGAAATAAGGAAGAACATACACTTAACTGTAATTATAAAGGTTCACTTAAAAATTAACTGTTATGTAAACTCGAAGGGCCAGTGAACCACTTATTTAAAACTTTTGGAGCAATCTAACCATAAGTAATATTAGTATGATGAGAACATTTACTTCTTAAATTAATAACAAATTTTGTTTAAAGTATGAGTTTTCTCTTTCCAAAATACAAGGTTTCAGTAACCGCATGGGAAGCTTAAAGTTTTAAATATATACTCAGTCATTCGTCGTAACACAGATCCTGGGTAAAAATCACCTCCCCCACCAACCTGAGGGAATATTTATTGCAGACTTTTTGTCCAGCAATATTAGCGTTTAAGTTGGACGATTGGGTCTTAAAACATTTATTTGTATAAAGAATTATATATAAACATGAAGATTTGTAATTTAATTTACTTACCACATTGACAGTACTAATTATTTAGAAGTCACACTGTAACTTTGCTCAAAGTCAAGGAGGGCCATTAGTGTTAAGCAGTCAGTATTCCACATTTTATGTGCCTGTGTTTGATGTCTGGTGACTACCGTAAGGACCAGGCAAGAAAAAAATAAATAAATTTATCTGGTTTCCTGAACTCTATTTGAGGTTTTCAAATCAGAATTCTTTATTTTATACTCGTAGTGACATTTCTTTTGCTATCTAATAAAAGGGTATATTTTTATCCCACACTCCATCTTTCAAATAAAGGGGAACATTGGCTTCCTCAGGACTTTGGAAAGCAGCAGAGGTCAGTTTTTACAGAGTCCTTAGAAAACAGTCTCTCTGCAGTCCTCACATGTCACTTGGCCTGTAGAGTTTGAGCATCCGGACATTTTTTTCGTAGGACATTCTGGGTTTTTGTTATACATAGAAGATATGACATTGCTAGTCTTGCCCTACTGTGGGCTCAGTCCTGCCCTACTGTGGGCTCAGGCCAACCCTCCTCAGGCAATCCATTATCAATTCGTTTCCCATTTCATTCACATGCCCTGTCCCTTTCACATTTACCTACCACCATTGGTGCACTTGGAGAGTCCAGTTACGGGAATTCGTTCTGTCATATATCACCTTCAGTAGCTCTGTCCCAAGTCCACAGAGGTAGAATTCTGCCCTAGGAGGGTTAATTGGCTTCCTTGTTTTCCAGTTGAGGAAAACCAGTGGGAGGGCATTACTCCCGTGCCAGGAAGCAGAGCGATGCCAACTTCTAGTTGCCTCTTTCTCCCACATTTCTCTCAAGCATTCAAGATTACACCAAAACAACTAAAGAGACTGCTGGATGAAAAGAACCGATGTGTGAGGCTGTGCTCGAACCCACACAGCTGGATCCCCATCCTGGTTGTAGGAGCTCTGTACCGTTTCTTTGACACTTTGAAGTTAACTTCCTCCCAGTTCTCTGTTCTAACACAAGCTAAGTGCAGTGCTGGGCAGTCACGTGTTACCTTATCCGGTCTGCCAAGCAACTCAGAGGTACTATAATGGCCATCTCACAGATTTGGGAATGAAGAGACTAAAGTGTTCAACCCTGTACAGCAAGTTAACACTGGAGTTGGTATGTACAGGATGACTCGAGCACCAGGATGACACCCGCTTTAAAATTTGTTTAGTTTCTTTTTTGAGACAGGGGTGTCTGTTCCTACATAGCAAGGCTGGTCTAGAACTCATGACCTTGCTGCTTCAGCGTCTCTGCACCCCCATACTGGGGTTATGGCAGTGTGATGTCATACCCTGATTTAATGTGCCGATTCTTGGCCCTTCTGAGTGCAATGAATGAATGTTTCTTATTTTGTATTCTCTTTAACTGTCGAAAAATGGATTACGGGCAATATACCTGTAATTATAATAAACCCATCCATTGTGCTAATGAGAGGGAGGGAGAGGGAGGGAGAGGGAGAGAGCAGAACAAGAGCCAGAGAGGGGAGAGAGGAGAGAGGAGAGAGAGAGAGGAGAGAGAGAGAGAGAGAGAGAGAGAGAGAGAGAGAGAGAGAGAAGCTTCAGTAGACTATGAAGTACTCACAGAGAGGTGACTGTGCCAGTGTCAGCCTGCCATGCCCAGTTCCACAGAGTATGGAATGCCCCTTCCCAAGCGAAGCAGGATTCGAGTTTGTCCGTGGCTGTGTTTTCTTTTTCCTGCTGCTGTGGAGGACAGGATGCCTTCTTTAGGCACACTGATGACGAGTGATTCATGGAGTGTTCACCTCTAGATCTCCCTGCTGCTGTGGGATTCTCCAACCAATCAGCTGGCCGTACAGTATTGAAAACTAGGATGGCGCTGTGTACGTAATTTATTGTAATGTGGCACTCGGTGACATCGAATCAAATCATACACTCACGTACTTGGTGACATAGAATGTAACTTTGTACAGGCCTTCTCTTTGGAAGCTAAGTGGCTGCTAATACTATTTATGACCATAACATAATAAAGCCATCTCATGGTAATTTCTAGACATGTCTCTTTCAACAAGCCTTTGAATCACATTCCTCACGTCTGGGTCTGGCCCTGTGTGGGGTTGAAAACTCCAAGTGGAAGTAAATGCAATTCTGTCCCAGAAGTCCCTACTCACCATTTCTGGCTGGGAGAAGGAAATTGGTGTTTGAGATAGGATGTTGCAGGTGCTTTAGAAGAAGCAGCACCGTTGGGGCCGGGAACGTAGCTGAGCAGATAACATACTCATACAAGTCTGAGGGCTTGAGTTTGGATCCTTAGTATGCACATGAGTGCTGAATGAGAATGGCAGCCACTTTGTATTTCAAACTTCCCTATGAAGTCGAAGACAGGAGATCTCTGGCAAGCCGGCTAGTGAGACTAACTAAATCAGTGAGCTCTAGGTTCAACTGAGGAACCCTGCCTCAATGAAATCAGTGAGCTCTAGGTTCAACTGAGGAACCCTGCCTCAATGAATAAGGTAGAGAGCAATCAAGGAGACTCCCGATAATAAGCCTCGGGCTTCCATGTACAGCGTCCACACACAAATGTGGCACCCCCTACAAACACACATACACATATGTATAAACATCACACATATACATGCAAAAAGAAAAACACGGAGACTTGATATCCTTCCTTCTCCCAGGGAGCTCCCAGTCAGGTAGAAGAAGATGAGTCCATAACCTGTTCCTCAGGGCACTTCCTAACCGTGGTCATGACGGTCATGCAGGATGCATGGAGTCATACAGAGGGCCTGCTGTGGGGCATGAGCTAGGGAAACCACGTGGATGGTTTGAGAGAGGAAGACTCATGGCGGGGGGCAGTAGAGGAGAGTAATTAAGAGGCAAGGTCTATGAAGATAAGAGCCAGGGACATCCAGGGACGGAGTGTGAGTCTTTTTTTTTTTTTTTTTTTCCAGAGCTGGGGACCGAACCCAGGGCCTTGCGCTTGCTAGGCAAGCGCTCTACTGCTGAGCTAAATCCCCAACCCCTCAAAGTGTGAGTCTTGAACATTATCAACACTGCAAGTTAAGATATTAAGAAAGGCAAAGTGTTAATATATATTAAATACCTGATTATTTAAAATTTGCAATTAGACATTCGTTATTAGCTAAACTATTCTGACAAGAGTTTTCCTTTCAATTGCCAGCTACCCAGTTTGTACCTGGAGGCAAAGACCAATTGTTCTGAGGTATTTCATATTTTCCAAATATATTAAACACCAGTGGCAGCCTTGGAATACTTTATAAGGAACTGTGAACTGACCATATCTTCATTCTTGGACAACTAAACCTGGGGGATGACATCATTTGAAATCTCTGAGGACATGCTCACCATGTGCCACCACCACAGGACACAGTAGCAAGTTCTCTGGCTGAGCATTTCACTGTTTTCACAAAGAACTGGAGTCTCAGCATCCTCGAGTCAGGATGATTGTCACAACTAGAACTCTGTATCTCTGAAGTGTGGTCATCCTCATGATTAGATTTATTAAACGTCATGCATTTCTCAAGACCCTTCCACACTATGCTGCTGAGTTTTCAGGCGGTCCTTCCTCTGACATAGGGCTGTCCCATGCTTGTCTTACAGATGGAGAAGTCGCGGTAGGTTAAACAGCATGTCCTGGGACAGCAGACAGGATAGGAGAGAGGTTTGGGTCCTAGGAGGTCAGCTTTGCAACTCTATGTTCTTTATGACATTAGCCTAGAAGGCCCAAGTTTCTTAGGAAATCAACCCAACATATTTCTCAGAAAATCCACTGGGGGAAAGTAACTAGTTACATTGTGTCTTACATACCCTATAGCATCAGGGGTCCTAACAAATATGAAGCTCGTGCCACATTATGAGAACACACAAAGAAACATTGTATGATGCACATTTCCCCCTTTACATATGAGACGTGGACGACACCAGAGGGGAGCTGGCTTCTGAGAGTTTGTGACCGGTTTATTTTCTGACTCTTGCTTAGAAGAGTCTCTTGGACATTTGCTTCTTGCTCTTCTCTTTTTTAAGATGGGAGTGGTAACAGTTGCTTGTTGCTTTGAATTGTCCTCTTAAGAAGAACCACCCTCTCAGATCAGCTGCACTCGAGTTGGGAGGGATCCAGGTAGAAACTAATGGTATGTATAGAGGGCAGGAGAAATACCCTAGAGCGAAAATGAAAGGCCAATTGCTGTGGGACAGCATGTATCACTGACTGGGGATGGAGAAGAGAAAATGATGCCTTGATGACTCATGATAAGTTGCCAAATTCCTGTCACTGCCCATTATTGCTCCAACCTGTGGGGTGCTAAGGTGGCCATTAGTCAGTTTTCCAGCACTGTCACAAAATAGGAGAG
This sequence comes from Rattus rattus, assembly GCF_011064425.1. NCBI lineage: Eukaryota > Metazoa > Chordata > Mammalia > Rodentia > Muridae > Rattus > Rattus rattus. Next base: position 24,727,199 of record NC_046164.1, read on the forward strand.
GCTGAACTTTAGAATATAAAAAAAAGGTTCATTTAGGTTCACAGTTTTGGAAGCTGTTTGCTTGGGGCTCATGATAAGGCAGCGTATCGGAGCAGGACCGTGGAGGAAGCAAAGCTTCATTGTTATGAGCACAGGGGAAAAGCAGGATTGAGGAAGGGCCAGGGTTCCGTTCCTTGAGGGCCTGTCTCCAAACATCTTCCCCTAGGCCCTACCTCCCAGTACTGCCAACCTGTGGACTGAGTCTTTAACACATGGACCCAAAACACTGCCTGGGCTCTGCACTCATTTTATCATATGCATAAGGAAACAAATGTAACAGAGTAATTTTGCTCTAAAATTTATTATCCATCCAAAGCCTACTGATTATAGTCTGAATTGTCCAAATGGATAGATTGTTTCCTCTATTTCTTTTCCACCTGCTTATTCTTTTTTTTTTTTTTGGAGCTGGGGACCGAACCCAGGGCCTTGCGCTCCCTAGGCAAGCGCTCTACCGCTGAGCTAAATCCCCAACCCTTTTTTTTTTTTTTTTAAGTGAGAGGAACTGCATATCACATTATCAGATTGATTTGAACCCACAGAGGGGGGCGGGGAAGGGATTCCCTAAACTGTAATAACTAAAAGGCTTCCTAAAATATATACAGTTTCAACCAGGAATCTGATACATTACATTTAGCTGGTATCCATTTACTTTTTAAATCTCCATATATGTTTAGAAAAATTCAAATTTACAGGTATGTTAAGTTTTTTGAGGGAGCAAAGTGTTAACATATATTTACATACCTGGTGACTTAGAAATTGCAATTAGATATTCATTATTAGTGAAATTATCCTGACAGTTTTTTGAATTGCTAGCTACCCAGTTTGCATTTAGAGGTAATAAAGACCAAGTGTTACAAAGTATTTCATATTTTCCAACATTTTTTATGAGCTTACTTGTAAAATTATCCAGGGTGGTAAGACTTTTCTTCTTTCTTATGACAGTGGTAGCTTTAGGATAGAGATGCTGTGAGCATGAGAAAACAGACTTAAAATGGGGATGACATTGAATTCTGAGGCTATACTTCAAGTTTGCTGTTGCCTATAGCAACAGTAGAAGGCATCCTAAGTCAGGGTGTCAGTATTAACACACATGCACCCCCCACCACCTTTTTAAGGGGAATGACAGTTCAGTGAGTAAATTGTAATAGAACTCATAGGTTAACCTTTCCATAAACTGTTTTACTGGGGCTTTGCAAGAAGACCCACAACCAGGTGCCTCAGGAAGTCTGTGGGGAGGAGGACAGGGGCTCCCAGAAGCTAAACAGGTAGGTCATCGCGTTATCAAGTTAGACCCTTCTCAGAATGTCATGTCTAGTAAGCTCTGTGTCAAGAACTTCGATACTAGCAGTTTGCCAATGCGTCTCCATGGGATGCACTTTTATTAAAAGATGCTTGTTTCTGAAAGAAAACGACACTCACTGCATGTTTTGATGTACTTTGGCCCATTTGATTACTTTATGTACCTCCTTCAAGTTATTGGCTAAACTTGGCCACTTCTCCTTCCCTCTCTCTTTAAAGTGGCTTTAGAAAACCTATGAAAATTCATCCAACACGAAAGGACAGAGGCTTTTTGGTGAACTGTTTACTGACAAGCCGAATTAAAATGCAGAGATAACTGGGAGACATTTCTAGGCAATAAAATTGAAATACAGCAACTTTCCAAAACAATATTTGTGTTAATTACACAAACTACTCTCCTATCAAATTAGGAGTAATTTTCTATTTCATTTAGCTGAACTAAATTGATTCAAACACAGCTGTAAACAAAATGTTAAGATGCTATCAGATGGATAGGGCACCTTAGACTATAGTTACCCCTGTGGCTTTGAACCTTTTATAAAGCAATGTAATTTCTAAAAGTAGCAGTCAAAACTTCAGCCAGTTCCTTTATGTAATGGTAAAGTTTATTTTCTCTTTTTAGTAACAATTAGAGGACAAAATGTTTAAAATTTGCAGTTTAAAACATGCACATTCACAAAAGGCTGATGACAGGGAACAGTGCATAGAAATGGATTTTACTCAACATTTGTAACTATGTAGAAAACACAGTGCATCAAACATCAGGATACACAGACCTGAGAGAACCACTTTAAGCACGGATTCATCCACTCATGCAGTGCCACAATCTTTACAGCAGTTTCAGCAGGAATGGCTTTTCCACGGAGCTGAATGTCGATTTTACTTTTAAAACAAACTGTGGCTTTTCACAGCTGCCTTCCAAGGCTGCCTTCTTACTCTAACGTCATACACTTGAGAAGGTGAGAAGTGAGCCCGAAGAGGCTACAGAGGGCACTGGCTACATTTATGGCTTCTAGTCTATGACTGGGAATCTCATCTCCACTGGAGCATACTTACCAATGGAAAGTCGCTGTTAATTCAAAGTGAGCACACAGGCCAGTCCACCTTTCTTCCTACTTAAGGAAGATTTATTTGCTGAGAAGTTTCGTGAACTTTCTAAAGAGTTCTTGGAGGCAAGCTAAACAGAAGATTCAATTAAATACAAAGGATTCAGCTAAATTTGTTGAAACTTGTAAAACAACCATTTATTTAAAAGAAAAAAAGTTGTGTGGAGGACCGATTAATGTGTCCATTGACTCTTCAATTCTACTTAGGCCGTGGTGAAGTTTCACAAGACAGAAATAAATATGAGGATTTACACAAAAGCCATGCATTTACCTGAATCATCTTAAATATTAATTCATGCAAACCACAAATCTATAAAAAAAAAAACCTCACACACACACAGACACACACACACCAAAAAACTCAAACAGCTGTTCTCCTACAGAAAATAAATCAGTATGAAACACGAAGGGCATTTATTTCCTTTCTTAAAATTTAACTTACATTCCACTTTAATAACTGTTGAAGGTTAATTAAAACACAGCAAAGTATAACTAAGTTTCACAAGTGTTTTATTTTAATGTGAGAAAAATCAGACTATGATATGTTTATGAAATAGTCCAGAAATACTCATTATTACAAAGCATTTAAGAGGCACAGAAGCCACACGGTGTTATTGTAAGCCATGGACAGAAGGAATCCTACACACTTGCTCACCATGGGGTGAATGAGTGGGGCATTTCTTTGATAAATTTTGTAGTTTAATTATAAGACCAGGAACCATCAACAACCAAACGTCTGATGAACAGGTAGCTTTCTAATAGTTACACACTGATTTAAAATGATGCCATCCGTGGCTTTCTGACTAGCATTTGTTTTCCGAAAGGGCATTTCTCAGTCACAGGTTATGAGTGTGGCGCTAAGTATAGAACAAATTAACCTGTGGACATCACACCAGCTATCTGGGACAGTGAACTGAAAAGTTAAAATATATCATTAAATGCTGAGACAACACGCAGGTTATTTCTAGAATCCAGTTTGCCTGTTGGAAAGGAAAAGGACTCCCTGACTCTTCAACGATAACACATCCATGGCTCCCTTATTGGTAGTCTCCCTTCACCGGCCGGGGTGAGAGAGAGAGCAACCCAGTAAGTTCTCCTGGCTGCGGATGCTGTTTCACAGGGAGCACTGAGTGGGGTGCCAGCCATGAGGCACATTTACCAGGTTAAGTGTCCTACGTTCCCCAGAACATTGCTTTCCTGCTAATACTTCCCCTAATAGAGCATCCTTCACGTGTGAGACACCAGTGAATTGTGAGGTGTATATCTAACACACGGAGAAAGTCTGTGCTCTACGCGACTGTGCGATATCCCAACCCAGCGTGAATGATTCACCTCCCAGCGTTTCAATTCTAAAGTAAGGAGGTTTTCTGCTACAAACAGTATTTTCTGGATTGTATATGTTACAAAGCAGTCATGTCAGCATTTACCCGAGTCCCCTCCCTATTGGGGACTTTTAAATTGGAGTTATATGCTGTTTATTTCAGAAAACATAGGCTTAAAGTCACTTTGAGCGCAGCCATTCAAGTCCACGGTAAAACCATGTGCCTTTTCCCCGGCTGACAAAGGTTAGACACTCGAGAGGATTAATGAACTCGCTGCAATAGCAAGACTCTATTTCAAGTTTTATCGAAATGGCCACTCCCTGTGCTCTCCCAAACTTAAGACCAGAGAGCCCAAGTTAATGCCTGTCATTCAAACACAGGATCCAGCGACAAAAGGCTTAGAGAGTCTCATTTTCAGGGTATGATATATAACTGACTAACCGTGAGTGTCCTCAGGAGGAAGAATTCCACCAAAATAATTCATGATTCAGGGTAAAAGGATGACTTTAGATTTCCATGCAGAGGTCAGAAGATCCCATTCTCATTTACGATGTTCTGATGTGAGGAATCTGGAGACAGATACCTCTGATAGCTGGAGCAGAGGGGAGCAAGCCTTTCTCGGATAACCTGTCATCTTGGGGGTTATGACCTCAATTGTCACCAGCAGGAGGCTGAGGAGAATCCATTCTCCAGATTCAGCTGGTAGACGGCTCAGTCTACAGCCTCACAATCTGGAAGATCAGCTTAGATTCTATGTGTGTGGTTCTGTTAGACATTTTGATTCTGTGTTGGCTGATCTAAGCTCTAATAAACAGGATGGTTTGAGATGTGAGTATGTCCACTCTGCTCCCTTTAGAATTATGTGAATTTTTAGAACCTCTTATTTCAGGGAATGTGGAGATGCATTGGTAACTAGCGACAGATTTAGAGAAGGAAGAGACACACAGTCTAATTTTAAATTCAGACCAAGAGAAAGGGAGGAAAACAATGAAATGATTTAGTGGGGTAACATGGAGAAACCCCCTTTTCAAGCTAGTCCTCGCACACATTTAAAGGTCTATTTTGCTGGTAATCCACATAAAGGCAAACAGGCTTTGGAGTAGAAGGCAGAAGAGTTTGTTTCAATCTCCGAAGTGTATCTGAAAACTAGATCTCCCCCCTTTATTTTTTATCTTTTAAGATGAAAAAAATACCATAAAAACTGTAGAAAACTGGGTGTGGTTTTTAAACAGCCCCTTCACCATTTACTGTTTGTAGCAAAATAGGCATTTTTTTTCCCCAGGAGATTTCATGGAGATGCCAAACTAATCAGAGAGAACGCATATTTGAAAATGTATCAGCGAACCCTACTCACGATGAGAAGTATTCATTGACTGTAAGGTTTTAAGCTTGAGCAAATAGGTATGCCCTTAAAATGAGGGAAACGGGCTACGTATCTGTCTCGTGTCAATATGCGGTATGTGACTTGCTTCGGGAGGTGTTGGCTGAGGGAACTGTGAAAGAATTTTCAGGCTTAAGCATATGGGTAGTCACCATGAGACCGACTGTGCTACATATATCGTCTCCAGTGGGAGCGCACGGTGAGGAACAAACAGCACAGGACAAAAGCTGAGCCTATGTACATGACAAAAAGCCCATGCATTATCTCACGGATTACCCCAAAGGTCTTTGGAAATCCCACATAAATATGTAAGGGCAATTTTCTTAGGAGGGGGAAAACTGAAGACCAAGCCACGTCACTCAATACACGGCAGAAGCCAGATAGTTTTTAGGAACGTCTAAAGGAGTCTAAAGTTCATCAGAAATGACAGACAGTACAATTAGAAAAGAAAAAAATTAGTGTCAAAGCAACGGTCACACGGACACACGTCCCTCCGACTAGAACAAATGAAGAACACAAACGACAGGGAGACAGGAAAGCGGTTGTAAGGCCGAAGGTGCAACATCACAGATTTTAGTAGCAAACGCCTGGAAATGCTCAGATTTTTAAGTCGCACTCATGTTTGAAAAGTCAAGCATGCAGATCATACAGAGGTACTGTGAGGATACTTTCTTTTAAATTTCTGGGCAAATGACGACTGAATGAGAAACACAAACACTGGACGTCTTTGGCAAACACTTAGCAAGACATCTTTGACACAAACATGTATTAATGCCTTGTTTAGAAGGGCTCAGTAGAGTGAACTGGCTTATTCCACCATATCCTGTACTCTAAGTCTGGATATCGAGAGTCCTTCCCTTGACATCGCCTCTGAGCCGTTGTTGTTTCTTTTAAATGGTTGATTGACTGGTGGTTGATCCAATGAACAATAGTTACAGTCCCAGAGGGACGGCTTGTGAACACTGACCTGTCCCCATTTTGAGAAAGCACTCTGGCAAGAAACAAGGTAATTTCCAGTATCGGTTTACAAAGCCTCAGCAGGTACTTGAGGACATCCGAGGACGATGGTGTTACAGCAGTCACATAGCACTTATGTCCGTGAAATCCATCTGTGAGATGAGCTCAGATCCACCTTTTCTCCCCAGGGACCAGACTGGAATTGGTCAGCAGGTTGCAGTGATGACCTTAGACTGTGACAGCGCTCCTCAGAGACACAGCGGGGGGCCGGTGGCTTAGGCCTGCCAATCACCACTCATCTGGCCTCTGTTTCGTGGTATCATAGGCTCTAATCACTTCAGACTGTGAGACGATGCCATTTTCATCTTGAGAGAACGCATAGCCGTCTGTAAGCAATGAAAGAGCAGAAATCAGTTAATGAAGTCACTGGAAATTACTGTCAGTTATAGTGTGACACCATCTGCTGGGAGGGCTGATACATCCTTCCCACCCTCAGGAACAAGGAGCACTCATGTTTAACACCTGGAAAACACACAAGTTCAGCAGCAAAAAGGAGAGTGGAAGGACCAGTGGCTGCCAATGTGGGTCCTCTAAATTCTACTTCCATAACACGAGGCTGAAGCTGGAAAATCTCCCTTGGGCCTCAGAAGCACATAGCGAGTCCACTCCCTTAATGTTTGTTTCCTTGTGACTGGAAGGGCTCAGGATCTGATCATAGCATTGGATATGTTTTTTAGGCAGGTGCCAAGTGAGAAGTTTGGAATAGGTGAACAGAGGGATGTATTAATTAGCTTGATTAAATTATTCTACCATGAGCACACACATGCAAACACCACCCTATTCTCCATAAATAGATACACGATCATTTGTTATTCTCTATAAATAGATACATGATAATTTGTTATTCTCTATAGATAGATACATGATCATAAGAGGAACACACAGAAATTGCCAGTGGTGGAAGAGAGGCCTGTTTTCTTTATGAGACATTCTCTCTGCCTCCCAGCGCGCGCACTGATGCGCGCGCGCACACACACATACACACATACACATACACCCCCCACACACACACACGGCACTGATGTTTTATATAGTCAGAGGGAGTGTGGGGATGACCCTTAGGGGGATCACATCTTTGGAAAAGGCCCCTTGATATATAAAGTCCAAAAGCACTAAACATGGGCATATATAAAGGAAAGTAAATTACATGTGGAAACACAAAATAAAAGATATATTACTGACATCAATAAATTTACTCTAGGGCTGTATATATTATGTTCTCTTTCAGGTCCTTGAAATGTTAAGAGGGTGAGATACCTAATAACTTCTTCCAACTCTAAATATGCATAAATATTTTTGAAGGAGAAAATATACGCTTCTTTGCATTTCATGAAAGCTAAAAGGACTCTGGCAGAGTTATGCAAGTCGAAAAGATAACAACACAGGCAGCTTTTAAGAGTTAAGATTTATCTTACTGTTTCTTTTTAAGATTTAAGTCTTCAAGGGATGAAAAGAGAGCAGCGTTTTAAAATTCATCATTAACTGGGAGATGGTGTAGCCCATGGGTTTGTTAACCAATCATTTGTTTTTTATATATCATGTTGCAAAATTTTAAAATCATGAATTTTAAATAGTTAGCTATATGGTGCACATTGAACACACGGCTCTGCTGCGTGCTGGGGTCCGCAGAGCACAGGGAGTTCATTTAGTCAAAAGTTTAGTACTTACGGAGCAGGTTCTGTTGTAAGGACTCAGAGCGGTACAGATTCACGTGGTTCTTCTTAAAGACATTTTTGAGCAGCTGTGCCCTCTCCGTGAGGCTGTGAAGTAGGCACAAAAGTGTGAGTGAGACACATTGTCAGCTCAGGGAGCCCCACTCTCAGGACGACCAGCAGAGCTAGACAGAACAAAAGCCGGAGAACCCGAGGTACGGACTTCTTTTTTTATTCTATTTCCCCAGACAGCAAATGAGATCGTAAGTGTTTAGACACTTTTGAAGCCTTTCCCCGCATGATAATCTAGGAAAAATAAGGTTTCTGTACCCAACACTGTTATACGTAAATCAAACGGATACAGAATCTGTTCAACACAAGTAGTAACAAGTTATCAAGTCACCTCTGATCTTAACTGCCTCCCTGTATGTACTGTAAATACAGAACTTTCAGGGTTTAAAAGCAGCTAACTTAGCCACACTGTATCCTGCTCACACTCTGACATATTCTGATATAAAATGACAGTTTTAGTTAATACTAAAGAAATGGAAAAAAATACAAAAAATCTTAACCCTTTTTAATCAGAAAAATTCCATTACCACTCCAATATGGTTTAAGTATGTCGATTTCATTTTAAATGAAAATTTTCATTTTAATTTTTTTAAGGAAATAATTGTGTGAGATAAAGCAACGAGAAAGCAAGAATTCATAAATGCCTAGCCTGGCCTCCACAGAGAGGTCCACAGAATTCACCATCCTTTCCTCTGCTATGTGCAGTGCAGTGACTCATGACAGGAATCCAAACATTTGTTGGATAGAAGAATCTGAGCGAATCAGCCACATGCGCACAGGCCTCCGCCTTCCCGATGATGCTGTCTCTCTAGCGGCTGATTTATACAATGCGTTTTGATTGCACAGAGTGGTCAGCATAGGTGCAGTGAAGGTGTCTGTGCTCTCAAGTGAGTAGCCCACGCAAGGGGGTTTTAAGTGCATCAGCTGAAAACAATTCCCATCTCGTTCTCTCCCTCACTACACAAGCTCTAGTGAAGCTGCTGTAAATTATGCTAGTTCTGTGTTTTGCCATCTTATTTTGAAAGCCAGAAATGGAATTATCTTTATCATATACACAAACATAAAAAAGATCTTCCCCATTGTAGAAATGAATTACATGGACATTGAGGCAAAAACTGAAGGCAACTGTTTAGAAATGTTGACATTCGTATTAATCTCCCTCACATACTTTTGAAGCCCAGGGACGCTAACTAGGACTTGCTAGACATATTTTATTGTCGCTGGGAATTAGCTTCATTAAAAAAAAAGAAAACGAATTCATGGAAAAGTCCAGCATCAATCCAGTTAGTTGTAAACCATTTCTGCCACACACAAAGGGAAAGGGTCATCTCTGACGAGGTACTCCCCCTTTCCTCCTTCTCCAATCTACACTACAGGCTTCTAGATGCTAAGGGCACTAAAATGGGCAATTCCTTTGTGGAGTTTGGGAGTGCAGGCATCGAGCATGGGGCAATCTAAGGATCACAGCAGTGTACTGTGGACAGGGTTTCTGGCTAAGATCCTTATAGAAGGCTGAAGGAGAGGGAAGGAATATTCTGGCAGCTTCTTCCCCAAATTCTTTTTCTAGGTTTCAGGGCGGCCTTCCAATACTTGAAGATGTCTAGGGATGGACTTTATCTTCTATAATTCAGCAACTGAAATACAAAGCATGCTGCTTTTTTCTGCTGTCTGTCCATCTGTCCATCCATCTGTCTGTCTGTCTCTCTGTGTCTGTCTGTCTGTCTGTCTGTCTGTCTATCTATCTATCTATCTATCTATCTATCTATCTATCTATCTATCAGCACTGAGACCTTCTTGGGGAAGAAGCACATCCATAAGGAAAGAGCATCGACCTTGAAGTCTGTTTTTGACTCCATTCTGAGTCTGCTACTTGTTAGATGGGTCACAACAGACAAACCTTCCTTGGTCATCTCACTTATAGTGGGAGGACAATGCATAACTCCCTGGCACATGGTGAGGGTTTAGCCACTTGTCAGCAAAGTGACTGACACTTAGGAAGCAGTCAACAAGTGCTGGTCTCTCCTACTCCGGTCCCCCAGACCCCAGGGATTTTATTAGAAAAGGCACTTTGTAAGGATCGGCCTCAGTTTGTGCTTAACCTCGGCTTGGTGTGAAAGAGCTACTCCTGCACTTGGGCTTAACTCCTGATGGCCTCACTCCACCCTATGCTGAGGAAACAAGTATGTTTTTGTTGCTGCCTTCTTTCCTTGGTGACTGTTTTCTGCTTCATTCTCCTGTAGCAGAGTCCCCCACTCTGGAATATAAATGCCATCTGCAGCAGGGTGCGTCATAAATTAGAAGTGACGGTAAGCTGGATTTCTGTTCCTTATTCTACCCTTAGGAAATAATTTATCGTTTCAAAATTGATGCACTTTTATATCATCCATGTTTATGGGGACCAAGTTTACTATTGGGTCCCATTATAATTTTTGGATAACATTAAATAAGTATAGTAAAAGTTTAGAGTTTTTGTTGACGGATAGCTTTACTCAGTGTGACAGAAGAGAAGGAGAAGGAACAAGACCTAGCTGCACTAGAACCACATCTATTACACTTCTTGGGGAGCAGTTTCTCTCAGTCTAGTAGGGCCTTTCATTTACATACCAAGATATGCAAATTCCAAGCCTGTTTAATGCAATCACACAGTAACTATCATTTAAACATTGTTGCTTTATTTCTAACTCAGGACAGCCTTGTAACTTAGGTATTTGCTGGAAGTGAATGAAAAGATACTGTTTAAATATAGTATTTCTTCTAGAAACACTGAAATATGTTACTGTTGGTAAAAACTCATATACAGTCAAAGAATGTGTTATTTTAAAGGAATTTTGGTCACTTTTGAAGGGTAGTAAAGTGGCATTTATTGGTTTGGTGAGCTGGTAAGTTTTTATCAACTTGATATAAACCTAGACATATACAAGAAGAGGGAATCTCAACTGAGGAACTGCTTCCAGCAGGCTGGCCTCTGGGCAACTCTGTGGGAGCATTTTCTTGATTGCTAATTAATGTGGGAGGGCTCAGCCTACTGTGGGCTCTGGGCCAAGGCTCACCTGTGTCATGGCATCCTGAGCTAGTGGGCCTCGACTCTGTACAAAAGGAGCTGAGAACAGAAACCAGTAAGTAACATTCTTCCCTGGTTTCTGCCTTCAGTCCCAGGCCTGACTTCCCCGGATGATGGTAACCTGTAAACGGAGATAAACCCTTTCCTCTACAAGTAAACGCACGTCTAGTCATGAATGGGTTAATGTACAACATGGCGAGATAGCAGTGCGGCTGAAAGAATGGGCCACCACCCCGACGGCCTAATCTCTGCCTAGGAGGAAGCAATCCTCCACCCCCTTTCACCGTAAAAGCTTTTTTTGTTTTTTAATATAAATTAGTGTACGCATATGTACATGTATGGTGTGTCGTATCTTTGTTGAATGTTATTCACTAGTGTAGCTGTGCACACATACGTGTACATGAACGTGAGGAAGGATGGACGATGTGTCTGTTTTTGATCATCCTCTGCCTTCAATTTTCGAGACGGGATCTGTCAGTCAACCAGAAACTCACTGATTGGCAAGTGCCTGTCTCCACAGATGAGCTTGGGTAACGGCCAGTCTCTGGCCTTGCAGTGCTGATTTTATAGGCATGCTCGGCCATGCCTGGACTTTAATGTGGGTTCAATAGATCTGAACGCAGGTGCTAAAGATGTCATAGAACTATCCTGCCAATGGACCTTCTTGGCCCCAGAACAGCTTTCCTCTACGCTTCTTCATGTCCCATAGAGTATGTCTGCCATAGTGACATAAATACCAGAGCGAAAGCTGGAACATAGGATTTCGTTAGTTCTAGGACTATGCCGAAACTGCTTTCCATTAAGAAACAATACCAAGAGGCTCATGAGCATCCTGCTCCTCCACGACCAAATCATCCACATTCCCCAGGCTCTTCTGTATGCTCAGACTACGGGACGAGCAGTGGGAAAGTTGGTGAAGCCTGACCCAAAGACCCTGAGCTCAGATCTGTTAAAAAACAGATTAGCACGCTCTGATGGCTAATGTCTACAGTTGAGAATCAAACTGCAAGTCTCCTTATCATTACACATCACATATACTCCAGTCATAGCCAAGACTTGCTCTGTCCCCAACAAGGCCACAGTCTCTCCATAACCCCTTATCATCCACCATCCCCAATATCTTGTTTGAGTGTTGCCTATTTAAATACGTGAAGGGAGTGAGGCCATCAGGGGTCCTGCTTTATCACTTCCCACCTTATTCTTTACAGGCAGGGTTCTCACTAAATTTGGAAATAGGCTGACTTTAGGAAGCCCCAACGATCCTCCAGCCTCCACCCCTCCAAAGTGCAGGGGTTGCAGGCAAGGGTGAGCACACCCAGCTTTTACATGGCGCCGGAGACTTGACCCCAGTCTTATGCTTGCACAGCAAATGCTTTTCTCCCCTAGGCTGTCTTCCAGCTCTGGTCTCTGTTTTGCCGCTCCCTGAGCTGATTTTTGGCAGGAAGCTACCATGTTCTCCTTGATCACCAGTGGGCAGCACGAATGCAGGTATGTGCTGGGCCAGCGCTTGGCTTGTTGTAGTTAGTCAATTTACCTAACTCATTCCCGGTGGAAGGCTGAACAGATTATTTCAAAGGGCAAATGAGGTGGGAAAACTGAGGGAGAATGCCTGAAGTCTGTTTGACAGAGTGGTTCTATGGGCGTATAATCCATTTCTTTCTGGTTTACCTCCACCCATTGATTGTTTCAAACTCTATTTTATGTGTCCTGTGTCTTGTCTGCATGTATGCCTGTGCACAACATACATGCTTGGTGCTGGTGGAAGTCAAAAGGGGGTGTCAGAGCCCCTGGAATTGGGTTTATTGACGGCTGTGAGCTGCCATGTGGGTGCTAGGTAGGTCCTGTACAAGAGTAACAAGCGCTCTTAACCCCTAAGCCCTCTTCCACTGATTTACTCCTTATTTAATGGAAGGGGCTACACACATTGCAGGATGATAGGATGATAGGATGTGGAGACCGCCATTCCAGTCCTCGTGAACATGTCAGTAACAGGCACATTATAAGGCTAATGCAGGCCTTGCCAACATACGTGCAAATGAGAACACACTTGAAGGACAGAAGCAGTGTCATCAGTGGCCTTTCTCTCCTAACTCATACTACACAGCTTTATTCAGTTTTATGAGCTAGAATGTTTCCTTACCCTTTGTATCACTGAAACAAAGAGAGAGACCAAAGACAGAAGGAATGTGGTCCCAGGTCACAGAACAGGTGCTTTTTCTACGATGAACCCTGTGATGCTCAATCATTCTTTGGAGCAGGACCTCTCAAATCAACTGGCCTAGGCTCAAGGCTGACAGTTTTCGGGATCCAATCTCTCTGAGCTCCCGTGCTTTTAGCTGGAGAGGAAATGTTGGCATTGTGCTGCTTGCTGTCTGGGTTCAGTGGGTCCGTGTATACAGATCACAAAGGAGGACCCTGGAGGACCTGACCAGGTGCACTCGAGCTGTGCTGGGGCCATTACACCCAAAACAGCACTCCCCAGCAGTGTGCCAGGGGCCGCAGCTTCAGCTCCACTCAGACATCTATCCCAGTCTGTCAAACTGAATAAAAATGCCGAAGCAAGACTAGGTGACACAGTGCTTGATTAAAAAAAAAAAACCATCTCCTGTGGGCTTTGAACAAAACCTCTGGGCCGGTTAGTAGGATGGGAGAAAAATCAAGTGAATTCCCAGCGCTTTCTGCATAGTTACGTTTTTATTTTAGATCGAGTGTCGTTGATTTTCTTTTAACAGAGCTTTGTGTAGTTAATGGATTTATTTGCCATCTAGCCTTGTGTGTTTGGAGGATGTGGTGGCAAGGGAAAAAGCCTGGAGAGTGGAACTCACTCTTGGGATGACCTGGATCTAGGCTGGTTCCCAGGAACACACTGAGATGAAAATGCAAATCATAATTCCGACTGCAGACCTTTAAAAATTACTGATAAATAAAAAATTCCTTTCCTTTAAAAATTTGCCATAAAATGATAAACACTTGTCACTGTGCCGCATATTTATAGTCTTGCTTTCAGATCTTTACTTTGCCTTTAGAGACGAGGTCTTAGTAGGTAACTGAGGTTGGCCTGAAATTTCTCCTGTAGCCAAGGCTGGCTTCGAACTTATGATTTCTTATCTCAGCCACCTAATTGCTGTGACTAAAGGTCGATGTCTCCCTGTTTCCATTGCATCACTCAAGCCTTACAGCCATGTCAAAGTAGGCATATGAGTCCCACTTTATTGATGAGAAAAATTGAGGCTCATTTCATTAAGAACTTGTCTAAGACAACACACTAATTATGATAGATCTGTCTTGAGATTTTTGTCTGATTACAAAAATCAAATGTTGCCATCCCAAGTCAGATGATAAACACCTGCTTTGTGGATTATTTTTCACCACCTATAAGAACAAAATGTAAAACTGTCCTTTGAAAGAGCACATTCCATCGCCTTTTACCTTTTGCCAAGTACGACTGCGCCTGGGTCTTGAGATTTTGCTTCGAGCTCCTGAACTTCATCCACCAATGTTTTAAAGGCTGTCCTCTTGATGCTGTGGGGAGAAAAGAATTTGCATGGACACTGTCCTACAAAGGACATGGATGGGGACCTGTGATTTACTGTCACGCCATGGCAAGCATGGCTTCAACGAAGGACAAGCAGAGCTTTCACAAGCCTTAAAAAGCTAAGACGCTTTTGCTTAGCAATACAGGGACAATAGTCTTAACAAATAATTGAGATTTATGATTCTAAAACACTAAACGAACACATCATTAACTTTGATAACTATGCTACAAGACAGCATCATTTAAAATGTAACTATTAAGAAAAATCATAAAGTTTTTGTTGCCTTTATATTTTATATATGTTTAAAACCAGGGAAGCAAGGGATTTCTTTTCATAACAACTAAAAAACATATCTGGAGGTAAAAATCTTCTTTTCTCTTCTGTTTTGAGGCCTTGCAAGTGATTTCTAAAAAAAAAAACCAGATATTTTCTGATGTAATTTTCTCCAATCCAACCAAGGCGCCTCTCTTTGACGTCACCTGAACGCACCCACTTTCTTTCTCATTTTGCTTTTTAAACTAATTTAGTTTTCTCATTCTTGAGTCATGCCTTCCGTCTTTAAAATCAGTAAACACCACTGGTACCTACTTTGCAAAGTTTACATGTTTGAGAACCACAGACCCCCGAGGGTTGGTGTGCATGCATGTTTTTGCATATTTAGCCAAATATCTCATACTCACACTTTGTACAGCACATCCAGGAGCAAGGACGCCACGGGGATAGAGAGCAGGCCAACCCAGAAGACTCCAGAGCTGAAGAGCATGGCTGCCTGTGGACATCATCACAGACAGCTGTCACTTCCCATAGCCACAACATATGCCACTCACGCTTAGCTTAATTTAAGGAAGGAAGCTTCAATATTGTCTTATAAGGGGGGAAGACAATGCTCTGAATTCAGTCTTAAAATATTTGTAATTTAAAGCCATATTTGTCATGAAATGCCTTTACACACCCTTTTCCTCTCGAGGAGCTGATGGAGAAGGTTTAATCACGCATCAAATCTTTTCATATATATATATATACATATATATATACATAAAATATATGGATTTAAAAATTATTGTGCTTGATGGCATGAAATGTAAATTTTGACCTTTTCTAATAGAGTATCATTATCAATCTAGAAATCAAATACGCTCTTGATTTAAATGAAATCAAATGCATATAAGATAATTCATATTTAGAAACAAGATTTACCAATTCTGGCACATGAATATTGACTTTATACTTATCACATTGCAAGCCATTAAAAAATCATCCAGATATATTATGACTATGGTGCAATCAAATTAAAATATCTATGAAAATAACAACTTGATTATTTTGGGCGAGTGGATAGACATAATCTCATTTTGGCTCAATGATTTACATAAATTTTATCAGTGTACATCTATTTTTGCTAAAGTCAACCCAAATGTCTAGTATGTGAAACTCAAATAAAGGTATACTAAAATAAACTTTAATTATCCCATCGTATTAAATCTTAAGTTGTGTATCGGAGCCTGTCAGATTATAAGCAAAAATAGTTCTGTGATTTAAAAAAAGTGATAAATTCTATTAGTTGTTTGGGATTAAAATAAAATATCATCATTGTTTAAAAAGAACTGGGTTGCACAATAAAAGATATACACAGCACCCATTTTGTCTGTAAATATACTATTATACTACAGTGCAAAGCTGTCAGCTAACACTTACATCCTGCTACAAGTCACACAGGCAGGGCTGGGGTTTTATTTGTTTTTTAAACTTGATTCAGTAATAAAAATGATCTAGCATTTAATTCTAGCTACAGAACAATTATTCTCAGTTGTAGTCAGTCGATCCTCATCATACAGGAAGATAATTACTTTTAAATTATGATTTGGGCCCCCTCTTCATTTTGACTCTCAAAGAGGTACCAGGAAGTACTCCCATTTTACCCTACAGGAACACAGGCTACTGATATGGACGCTTTTCTCCCTCCCCCCAATACAGGGCTGACCTCTCTGTCCATTTAAAATAAAATCATGTCATCATTAAAAAAAAAAACAAAACAAAACTCAGAAAATAAAATCTGTTGCATGGGTTCTGAAGAACTGCACCCACATTCTAGACATCGACTAGTGAAAAATATGCCCATAAAAGTCACTTTATTTAATAAGCAAAACATGATCTGGGACACGTTTGTTGACATCCTCAATAGTGAAAGCCAACCTTAACTATGTAACAGGAAATGTCTATCCGCTCCCAGGCCTTTGTTTCCATTCAAGGACGCTTTCTAGGAAGGTAACAGCTATTAGAAAACAAAACAAAACAAAACAAAACAACCCTAAACAAAACCAAAACCCTTTCATATCTATTTCTTTCTGGGGAAAAGGGTAAGATGAGATGCTAAGTCATATAGACGAAAACACGTCTTCCTGGCTTACTTTTAATGTATTTTACTGTTGAGGGCAAGAGAAGAAAGACTTCTTCTTGCCTTTGGCCACCGCGTATTAACCTCGAGTTAAACGTCTCTGCAGACTAGAAAAACTTGGATCCCGCAGGCTGCTAATTCTGACCATTGTCATGCTAATGACGGAGGGGGTAACTACAGCCTACTATTCAGCCACCCGCCTTTGGCTTTACAAATGAACAACAGGAATAGAAGGGGGGAAAACTTTTTCTGAGTCATATCTGAAAGCCTGTCAGATTTTTTTCTTTTGCAGCGTTAATCCAAACCTAAAAAGATTTAAAGCCGACGTCCCCATTTAAGACAGAGAGTCTCTTTGTATTTTTTTTTTTTTTTTTTGGATGAAGAGGAGGGGAAAAAAATGAAATCCCACAGAGGTATTTCCTTCCTTTCTGTACAAGAAAGCTCCTTTCCCTCTGTGGAAGCCAGTTTGTCTCTAACTTTTCACATTTCCCCACTTGCAGGCAGGTCAGCTGGGAAAAGGCCAGCCGTGTGCAGACAATGGCGCTTACGGGAGCGGCTGTTCAGGGTTGGTCTGGGGCTCCCCCTTAGAGGGGTTAGCAAATGGTCCTGAACGTGGGAGATTGGGGGGCAGTGCCAAGTGTCCCTTGTCCTCTTCCAGGTCTTGTGAAACCAAATGGAATTTGCCACAGAAGTGGAGGGGTTTGAGAAGGGGGTCTAAACGCTTAGGGCCTTGTGGTTGGTACACTGCAGGCCTGCTTGCGCCCTGCCTGGGGAACAAGTAACCATTTGTCTCTGCCCAGGCCCCAGGATCCAGGTGGGAGCTCTAGGGCTTCAAAATAAACCAGGGCTAAGTCTAATGGAACATACAACCAGCCAGGGGAAACGCTCAGATTTTCACATAAACTTGCAGAAGAGTACTTGAAAAAAAGTCAGCTTATTGTGCAACTGGCCCAGAGGAGACACAAGACCAGGAACGCCAGCATTTCCACACGAGAGAGATGGTCACAATCAGCCTGCCCAAGTTCAACCGGACAGAAGGAAGGGAACTCAAATTTGCTGCCTGTTGGTCAACCTTTGGCTGTCTCAGACTTTGCCACTAGAAAGGTTGGGAAGGCACTCTTACTTGCTCTGACTCTCCATTACCTACAGATGGCTCTCAAAAGAAACAAGAACCGCAGGCAGAGCAGGCCTGGTGCCCTGCAGCCTTTGATTGGTCTGCCAGCGCCCACAACAGCCACCAGGCCTCCATGGAGAGTAACTTTTCGGTCTGACTCCTCAGCTATCAAGTGGGCTTAGGAACTAAACCCCACAGTGCAGCACGGCCGCATTCATAATTATTGATGTGTTCTCCTAGCTTTATCTTAAATTTTGGAATTCTTTAGTGGACTGTCATCTCCATGTGTCCCATGAGCTTTAAGGATGGGAGGTTTTCTCTTATCAAGTTAAGTGCAAATCAGTCCATAAATTTTATGTGTTTGATTGCTTTATACATAGACATGCTTGTCTTAGGTGATATTTTCCGATGTCAACATACAGCATGGGTCAATGTAAATTGATCACTAATAAAGTCTCAGGCTTACAGATTTGCTAACAGGAGGGGACTTTGTTAAGTATACGAGTCTTCCATAAATTTGCTCACATGAAATGGAGAATATATATCAATCTTATAGTGGAGTTATTAAGAAAACAGTGCTTCAAAACTTGGTGACTTTCTTTTCTTTCTTCCTTCCTTTCTTTTTTTAAAGAAAAGGTTTTTGCTACGTAGCCCAGGCTAGCTTTAAACTTGAACATGAGCTATCTGCTTCTGCCTCCTGAGGGCGAGGGTTATAGGCACATGGCACCATGTCTGGCTTAAAGTTTAGGCAGACAGTTTCTTCTTTCTTTCCTCCTTCTCTTTCTTTGTTCTTCTGCCTCATTGCCTTTTGTGTAAGAGAAAGGGATACAAATTCAAAGGAGCTACAAGCTAATGTGAGCGAAAACTGGCAATGTGAAAACTCTCAAGGAAGAGGCCTGGAGAATATTCTAAAGTGGATAGACCATTCGTGTACTGTGTGGGAGGCCTGGGTTCAATCCACAGCACTCCAATAAAATCAAAAGAACAAACCCACAAAACCCAAGAAGTGATACTGTCTAGATAAGGCTTTATACAAGGGTTTCCATATTTAAAAATATCGAGGGGAGAAAAAAATCTCCAAAATTCGATATGCAGAACTTCCACATGTTCAAGGGAAATGAGTGAAAAGGGTAAGCACGCTTAGGGTGAGTCTCAAATGCATGTGATTCTGTGCTAGTCTCATAGAGAGAACCCACTTGTCTTCCCATGAGTAGACCACAACAGACAGGCAAGACCAGGACTCGTGTTCTCAAAAGCTGTAACAAGCTATCAATCACAACTATTCTCTACAGTTATAACAAACAAACAAGCAAACAAACCCCTGCACTACATTAAATCAAATTTTAAAACATATACCATCACAGTTGTGGGGTGTGGAGAGCTGTGATCGACAGACACTTGTAAAAATTCATAGATTCCCCTTGGAATGCATTAGCCTTTGGGAGAGAGGTGGGGGACACAATCAGTCATTCCTGTCAACTTGATCATTTAGTTTCGGTACTGTCAAATTCTACCCAGCTTCTGTGTGTTGTGAATATGCCTTGTGATCACCAGTCCTACAAGGCTCCAGGGTCCCAGGAGTGGTGAAGTGACCACCGCCCCTCAGACAAGTGCATGGCAGCTTAAGCAAGACGTGGAGAGGATGGGATAAAGAGCCCACCGAGCAGTTGGGTTTTAGTCAGTGTAATGATGAACCTTAGAATTCTTTCTCAGGGTAACGGAATATCGATATTTGCCGTGAATAGCAACATTTAACTTGGATAACCTGCAGTTGGTTGAATAAATGCCTGTCCATGGGTGGGAAAATTATTTAAGTTCTTCAAGATCCTGTCCACAGAATGTCATGAGTAGAAAGCTGATTGTTTGGAGGCCCTGAGTAGAGAGGAAGGTAAGGGTGACTGTTGTACTTTATGTACATCTTGTCATGGTGGCCATTGTTGTGGCTCTTGAGTGTCACAGCTAGGTGGGATACTGGCTACTTCCCTTCCTTGGTAACTTATATAGTTCCTTCTGGTATTAAAAAAGCTAATCCTCGGGGAGGAAGCTTCCAGGTTGGATCCAGCTTGGATCCTTCCGTGTCTGAAGTATACGGTATCATCAGCAATAAGGATTTACCTTCAACGACGAGGAGGAAACCAAAGGAAACACCAATAGCATCAATAGCCTGTAATGTTTTGGTAGCCTCTTGGATTCCCCTGACCAACAACTCACAAAGGGGGGGGGGTCAACTCAAGTGGCATTTAAACCACACACACACATACACATACACACTTACAGTAGGAGGCACAAAGGCTCTTGTGCTTACAGCTAACTTAGAACTAGGGAACTGGGACTAGTAACCACAAGAGGATGTTCCTTCAAGGAGAGGGATGCATAACTTGTTATCCAATGAGAAGGCTGGGAGCTGACATGGTTAACAGCCTGGTGATCTTTGTGCTATCGGTGTGGCCAGAGACCACACCTGATTCTCCCTCAGACCCTTCCAGTAAGCTTGTTTTCCTTGACAATATGTAGAGCCCATCTTTAGGGAAGGTGTCCTACTCTTTACAAAGAGTTTGATGCTGTCACATCCACTATTTCCTTAGCCTACTTTGTGCTTTGTTGCGCACATGGGGTCGAGTTAATTACCACCAGGATAGTTTTCACCAAACTGTGCTATGCTTAAATATGTGCGAAATAAACTATGCAGGGCCAGATTCCCAAAGTTTGAAACAACACAGGCTCCTTAATCGTGTTGAAGCGAACTGTCTTTTGCTTCTCTGGGATGGTTACTCTGCTGGCGGCGATAGTCAGAGACCCCTGCAACTGGTAGCTGGTGGTGTTGGGTGGGCTCTATAGATTGACCCCATTCACAGACTTCTGTCAGTTCCACAGCACTGAGCACCCCGCAGGTGTTCCACCATGTTTTAAGCTTATTTAATCTCCTTTCCCCTATAGATGATAAACTTTGAGGCAAACCCTTTCTTCTCAGAGGAGAATCCCACTGGAACCAGAAGAGTGCTTTTCCCTGAATCTGTGAACTGAATAAACTGGACAAAGTTCAGCATACAGATTACAGCCAGCAAGTCACTGACTCTAAGCTTAAGTTATTAAGAAGTTTTCACTAAAAATTTTCTATTTTTAAAGCAAAAGCCATCAGTTTTCACTGTTAGAAGAAGCACTCGAGATATAAATAGTGATTATTTTAATACTTTTGCCAAGTCTTTTGGGTTTGTTCTTTTTCCACACGGAGGAAAATTTTCTTAGGTTAGATTGCAATCTCAGAAAAGATGTGTTTTTCTTTGTTAAAAATAGTTTTTTTAAAAAATTATTTTTATTTATGTGTATATGTGTCATGTGTGTACAGGTGCCTACAGAGGCTGGAAGAGGGCATCTGATCTATAGCTGGAGTTAAGCCGATGCTTGCGAACCACGTGGACACTGGGAATCAAGTCCAGGTTCTCTAGAAGAGCAATCATGGCTGCTTTCCTCAGCCCCTAACCTATAAACTAAAACAAAAAGTTTAACTGTGTTCATTCACAACTTCACTCTACACCCTCATCCTCATTGGTATGGTGAGTGGAGTCTTCTGGTTTTCTTGTATCTTTGAAGACTTAGGGCTTTTTGCAGGGAGGGAACACGTTAGAGAAGACCATCAGCAAGTTGATTCGGGTAATCCAGACCCAGGAGGTTAACTGCTTTCTGGCTAAGTTTAGCTTTCCACACTCAGAGGGGTTTGTTCTGTGAGGAGCAGTCGAACTCTCAGCGCCCCCCTCTCTCCTTTTAAGTTTATGTTGGGAGCCTGCTGTTCCTCTCCTCTCTTTCCCATGTGTCTGCTAATCTCCTCAGGAAGTACCGTCCTCATGAAATAATCATTAAAACAACAAAACCCCAAAACTATTTCAGTGGCTGGCTTCAAATTGCAGGTATTATGTCTTTTCACATGAGACGACTTGGCTCTTCTTCCTATGTGGCTTCTCCTTTTCTGCCCATAGTAGCAGTTGCATATTTCTTTGGAAAAAATAGACTGTGTGTGTGTGGCCACATTCCAATTTCAATCCATCCCACCCAACCTCAGTCACCCATGGGGTCTTTCCTGCTGGAGATCCCTCTCTCGGCCACTCACCGCCAGTGGCCGGAAGGATCTGCTTCAACAAACCCGAGACAAAACTATTCTTTGCTACCCTGGGGGCTGAGATATACAACCGTAACATCCATATTGTGTTTTACAGTCTAACATAAATTCTGTGTACGCAGGATGCTATCATGGCGGCTGCCTCAGATGCTGGGACGCTTCTATCAGCAT
Source organism: Rattus rattus (assembly GCF_011064425.1). Taxonomy (NCBI): domain Eukaryota; kingdom Metazoa; phylum Chordata; class Mammalia; order Rodentia; family Muridae; genus Rattus; species Rattus rattus. The sequence goes on from NC_046164.1 coordinate 24,749,478, forward strand.
CTGACCATCAAGAGCTATCAGACACCGAAGGGCTGGGCTTCGAATCTGCACTGTGATGCAGGCTGCGAAACACCATGGTGGGTCAGGAGTCCCAGACAATGGCACTAGGTGGACAGTGTGACACTTTGCACTTTAACTAGAAGTGAACGCCAAGCTGCCATGAACCTCCACTTAGAGATGTGAAAATCACGGAGACTGCTGACTTGGGGAATCTGGCTGAAATCTTCCTTCTGAGAAAATCTAAAGATGGGAAGAAGATGCCTCCTCTGTGCTCTGGCCCCTATCACGAAGCAATGACTTCTGATGCTGTTTTATTTCTGCTGGAATGAATGCTCTCAAGTCTTCAATTACATACAGGACATATAAAACAGGTTTTTCTGTGACTTAGGAACTACTAACATTTATTTCTCCATTCCTTTGATCCAAATCTGTTTTCTACGGCTTCTGGTACTCTCTGGCATACTGTGTAACCCATTGGCAGAGCCATCTGCCATGGTTTAAAGACATGGGTGCTAATGGCATTCAAGGAACTTCTGTGGCCTGGTTTATCCTTTACCATCCAGTTTGGGCTTCACAGGGTCTCTCTACCTTAACAACACGGAGCCCTGTATTTGCAGAGGTGTTCTATCTTAAGAGAACTCTTTCCTCTCTGTCCTGGGGATGCCCAGCATCTGGGCACTGAAGCTGACAGCGGAACTCAGCAGCCTTCTACAACAATAGCTGGGGACAAGTGCTCCCTCCTCTGCTCGTGCTATTAGCAGATGTACGGGGTTCTCTGCCCATTTATCCCACACGGTAGAACGTACCTGTTGGTGAACTTTGGGTCTCCTGATAGCCAGTCTAGGACCTGGCACGCAGGCACTCCATAAATCCTGGCGGAGCTGAGCTGAATTGGGCTCTTGTGTAAGATGAATTATTACTTCCCCATAAAAATAGACAGGGCTGAACATCCAGAAAATAAGGAGAAGGGTGTTTTGGATAAACCCCAATATGTTTGCAATTATTTCCAGCAGCTCTTGATGACTCAGAGGAGGGGAAAAACCTTTTGCTGTTAGGGTAACCACAAACAAACAAACAGACAGACAGACAGACAAATATCGTAGAAAATATGTAGACACCAGCACACAGAATGTCCACTTCTATGCCGTGGACAATCCTAGAGGTGGTGAGGGGCTGGAAAGGGTAAGATTCCCGTGTGGAAGCTACAATGCCCTGAAGACGCTCTCACGTCTCCTCTGTCTCAGTAGAGCAGGTGACGTGAGAATAAACCAGAAAGGAGTTGTCCAGAGAAAAGGAGGTCCCAGCGGTGAAGCCTGGTGATGCAGCCCTGTACTCTGAAGGTGCCGTGAAGGAGTGGTCTTCCGAAATGGCACAGAGAATGCTGGGAACTGTGTGGCTCTGAAGGGCCGTTTTCTAGGACTGCAGTTCCCAGCAGAGTAAAAATAATTAGGAACAGAGTCGTAGTTTTATTTTGATTTTCCTTATTATGCTATTTTTAAAAATGTAAAAACAATATAAAATGGGAATGGAGTTGGTAACAAAATATTTTGATTATGAGAAAATACGGACTGAAGGTCTTATGCTGTTACTGGGTCAACTGTGTAAGAAAGGGTTCATTATCTCAAATCTCAATATTTTTACTCTCTAAACAGAAAGGCCTTAGACCAGAGATGTCCTCTCTTCCTTGATCCTGAGATGTTCTTTTTCACAGAAAAGGTACCCAGATTTCAGCCAACTGTCTCATGCTCTAAAACACCTCCCTGAGCATCTACTCTATCCTGTCCTGACGCTCTTTTCTTCCCGTGTTCTACTCTGCACAGTGACTGCCACCCCTCCTCACCTACAGAAGTAACTGACACATTATGTCCCTTCCTGCCCCCATTACAGAAGGGACACAGAGGACACTGCCCTAAAGAGAATCTATAGCTCAGCCACAGGCTGCACTTTCCACCCTTGCTCAGTTATCTGGGGACCCCATCTGGCTCGCAGCTATGACGTCACGTCTTGTGTCACCAGCAAGGAGAACACCTATGGGCAAGGACCAGCTCTGTTCTCTGCTTCCCAAGACAGGGCCTGGGGTGAGTGAGACACTTGCTCTGCATTTGAGGGAAAGACGCCACGAATAGGAAGAAACACCACCGCATCTGTTCATGGCTGTAAGGAGGGTGACCACTTTAAAGTTCATGGTGAGGACCCGAATCAGGGTGATGTTGCTGCGCTTATGTCTTCCGCTTTAGCATGTCTAGACGTGCGTGCCTCTCTCAACAAGAAGGGCTTCCAAGTGGCAACCCACCACTTGCCTCACTTACTGTCAGGGTCACGGGGACTGTGACCGACGGCATGCTTTTTTGGATGGGTTAGCGATTGTCTTTGGCTCACTGAGGAACATCTGATGAAGTTTAAACTGGTGGTTCCCTCCAGGATACTTGGCTTAACACGGTAATTTCAGATAAAACAAAAGAAAAAACCAAAAACCCTGCCCCTCCTTGGGAGCCCCAGCCTTACAGCCAATAAGTTATTATGTTGCTGTCTAGTAATTAAGAGCTGATAGGTGGATAAGGACCATTTTAAGCAGGAAATTCCTCATATGAAGTGTGATTTATGGTGTTGGAAATAGGCAAGAGCACAGTTTAGGAAAAAATCTTATCAATGCTGTAGTTCACGAATGTCTTTCCTCGGGGGTGACACCAAAGGGCCCAACAAAAATTTTTACTGTTTTTTCAGACGGACTTTACAAACCTCAATCAAGAGATCTGAAATTCTGTAAAACACATGCTCTTTCCTTAACTTCAATTTCCTTCGGTAGTTTTATAGACCCCCGAGGCCAGGGAGAGCAGAAACAGATGGCGCTGGGGGTTGGGGGCACTTTTCAGTGTGTGTGTCTGCAAAGCCGTAATAAATTTAAAAGGTTTTTTTTTTTTTTTTTTTTTTGTTACAACCCAGCTTCTGGTATTAATCCTGATGTGAAATGACCCTTGATAGAGTTCGATATAGCTGCTTTTCTTTTTCTTTTTTTTTTAAAATCTGGCTTACTAATCATTTTGGCAAAAAACATTTTCTTCTGGAAATTCCAAAAAAGTACCCAGTGCCATCATCTGGAAAGCAGGCTGGGCCTACGTTTGTGTGACACAGTGCTTTTCCCCAGGGTCCTCCTTACCCCATAAACTGGTGTATTGAAAAAAAAAAATCACCATCTTAAATCACAGCCAGAAAACATTTAAGGTTTCAGCCAAGCTTGTTGCTCTGCTTGTTTGCTTGTTTTTTAAAAACTTTCCTCCAATTGGCCAACTTCCTAGAATCCACTCTCTTACCAATGTCATCATTCCTTCTAAAGTTGGTAGTTTAGTAATTTGGGGCACTGAGTTATTTGTTAGTCATTACCACTTGATTGTCGTTGTAGGCAGGCATTCAGAATGACTGTGTTGGAGGCCCAGTGCAAGATTAGGAAGGGATGCTTTCACGTGGGAACAGCCTATCACCAGCTCAGAACCAACAACTAGAAGTCAGGGAAGGCCGAGCTGTGCCCTGACTGTGGGGATGATCCTTCTGGCAAGTCCACAGGAAAAGAGGCTACAGTTGCTTGCATAAAGTAACCCTCCAAACAGGGACAAAGGCAGCTGAGGATGGCTGAGGATCCGAAGGCTACATGCAGACACCACAGGCCACTTCACCAAGCACGGAGACATCAATGTACGTGCTTTAATCTATGAGAGTAGCACCAAATGAGGCTCCACGTTTGCTGTGGCTGAGAGACAAGCCATCAGGGACCAAGGGAAGAAAAGCAAATGGGATGGATATTTAGGACTGGTGGTTACGGGGGCAGGAAGAGGCTGCATTCCAAGTGCAGCTCCTCAGGACACTGAGGAGATGGCTAGACCACTCTGACTGTGAGGTGTATGCTAGGAACCATCTCAGAGTGTTGCTGTGGTTCCTCAATGAGTGAACACCAATAAGGGTTTCAAAGAGTGTATGGGCATGGGGTCCCGCTAGACCAGTAGCAGCCATATGTTCTTTTACCATATGACATGCCATTTCATAGACTTTTCTTTCAAAAACATATGATGAGTATTATTAATAGTTAATTTTGCTATTAAAAAGAGGTCAAAGGATAAAGGTAGAATTTCTCGTGTGTGTGTGTGTGCGTGTGTGTGTGTGTGTTTGCAGTGTGCAGACTAGAACATCAGGTGTTATTCTTTGAGCACTGCCTATCTTGGTTTTTAAGACAGATCTGTCTTTGGCCTAGAGCTCATTAAGTAGGTTAGGCTAGCTGTCCAATGTGTGCCAGTGACCTGCTTTTGTTTTTTTCTTTTCTAGAGTTGGGTTTATAACTATGGAATTACATCACACTACAGGTGGCTCTTACAAAACCAACCAGCCCATCAACTAACCAGCCAACCAACCAACCAGCCAACCAGCCCACTAGCCAACCAACCAATCAGCCCACCAACCAACCAGCCCAGCCAACCAACCAACCAACCAACCAACCAGCCAACCAACCAACCAGCCAACCAACCAACCAGCCAACCAACCAACCAGCCAACCAACCAACCAGCCAACCAACCAACCAACCAGCCAACCAACCAACCAACCAACCAACCAGCCAACCAACCAACCCACCAACCAACCAACCAACCAACCAACCAACCAACCAACCAACCAGCCAACCAACCAACCAACAACCAACCAACCAACCAACCAACCAACCAACCAACCAGCCAACCAACCAACCAACCAACCAACCAACCAACCAGTCAACCAACCAGCCAACCAACCAACCAACCAACCAACCAGCCAACCAGCCAACCAACCAGCCAACCAACCAACCAACCAACCAACCAACCACCCCCAACCAACCAACCAGCCCACCAACCAACCAACCAACCAACCAGCCAACCAACCAACCAGCCAACCAGCCAACCAACCAACCAACCAACCAACCAACCAGCCAGCCAGCCAGCCAACCAACCAGCCAACCAACCAGCCAGCCAGCCAACCAACCAACCAACCAACCGACCGACCGACTAACCGAAAAAACCTCTGGGTTCTGGCACTGAACTTAGACCCCTGTGCTTGTTTGGCAAGCCCTTTGTTGGCTGGGCCATCTCCACTGCCATGGTGAAGTTAAAAGTATGATTCCTAGAGGTGAGCTGAAGTGAGGTGGGTGCTGTACCATGTGATTAGAATCGGGCACTTCTTCAAGAGACGGAAACAGTTTTATACTTGGTTAACTTAGGAAACTGATCTGGGGCTCTGGGTAGGCTCTGAAATAACTAGACAAGTGAAAACAGGAAGATGGCTGCTGTAAGATGAAAGGAAAGAGCTGTAGAGAAAAAAAGCTTGTGTCTGTGTGGATGTGGTACCTGTCAATAACAGATTGGATGGCCTATAGCTTAGGCAGGAAGCTGGAGGTGGGACATCCTGTGGGCAGAAAGGATTCTGGGATGGTGTCAAGCAAGGGAGATTTGCCTGGGAAGATATGATGAATACAGACGCATGGTGCTTGAGCACAGGTAACCAGCCACATGGCAGAGTGTAGTTTAGAATAAATAGGTTATTTTAAGTTATGATCTAGCCAGAGAAGAACCTAGCTTCGTGGCCAAGATATCTAAAATATATTTTGAGTCTGAGTCTTATTTCTGGGAGCATGAGGCTGGGAGGAAGAACCAGACCAAACTTCTACAAAGAGCCCTCCTGCCTAGAAGTAGAAGCAACAATCCAAGAGAAGACATAGAATTCCTCAGCATGTCTGACCACACCATTGGGGTTTGAAAATAAAGTTGGGACTTCATTCTCTGGGTCACTAGCTAGTCCGGTTATTTCTCTGCTCATGACAGCATGAATCTAACTAGCATGAGTCACGCCTGCTGTGAACCGTGTTACTGGGAGAACACACTGGGTATATGATAAGTACTGGATCTCTTTCTTCCCACTCTCTGTGAGCGAGGGTTTTCCCTTCCACATGCTGTGAAAGCAGCTGTGTCACACACACACACACACACACACACACACACACACACACACACACACACACACACACACCCCAAAGGCTGCAAAGGTGAACCAAGACCACAAGGTAGAGAAGAGTACACGGTCCAGAACCATATGTGAGTGCCTATGGAGCTGACTTGGAAGCATGGACTGTGTCTGTAAGTTGCTCGAGTTGTATAATTCACACCTGAACCTGTAAGCTACAGCAGGAGTCTGAGCCCTTTTAATTTGTTCCACTTGAGAGGCCATAGAAGCCCTGGTGGTTGGGGGCAGGAGGAGAGGATGTGTAGGAACTAGAAGGCACTGGAAGGGATGGATGACTTGCGGCCTCCGTGTTGACAGTGACATCACTGGAACATGACTTTGGCCAGCCCAGCATCCTGCTCTGTCTATGTCATATGGAAAGAGAGTTATCTGGGTTGAAATCTACCTCTTGTATCTTCTACCCTGGTTTTCTTCCATTTGCAGAGGGCACAGCAGAAGTTTAGATTGATGTCATTTAATGTCCATCAAGGGGCCCTAGGGCAACCCTGTCCAATATAAATGGATAAGCAAAGAAACAAAGATGACTGCAGCATTTGGTCCTTGCCACGGCCCTGCAATGAATGACCCTTGCAGCATCAATGCCTTGGAAAAGCAGCAGTGTAGGACAGCAGACAACAGATTCATGGTGTCCTAACTAAGCATCGAGGACCAGAGTAGTAGCATTCCTGAAAGTCTACTCTTTGCCGAGCCCTATTTGAGGTCAGACTTAACTCCTCAGTGCCTCATTTAATTTGTCTTTAAATTGGTTACTAAAACAAGTTTGTGACGGGAACTGGAAGCTAATGTCTAACCGGTTCGTCCAATGGCTGCTTGTCTGACCACAACCAAACACCTTAGGGTTTCATGGGAGATCCAGCTCATGGTACCCTTACCTGCTGCACTTCTCTCTGCCCATGCGCATGGTACTTACTTATCTCATTCCACTTATTTATTGTCTTTCTCCTTCTGCCCAAGAGGTCAGCTGCGAGAGGATGTGCTTCCCCTCATTCCTAGTGGCTAGAAAACTGGCTGTCACAGAAGAATCCCAGTAGCTGTTTGTCTGACCGACTGACCAGGCATTCAGTCCTTGGAAAAGTAGTGGACGGGAAGTGAGTGTTCGACAGCACGGGGGTGACTGCATCACATTGCTTCCCAGGCCTTGGCTGCCTTTTGGAACAGCTCCGCTACTCAGCCAATGCCCCTTTCAGGCTGCAGAGCACCCAGCCTCCAAAGCCTGCTTGTGCCATTTTTCAGCTCTATCACCTTGCAGACTGTCTATATTATACTTTTTGGCAACTAAGGCCATTCCTATGCATATAATGTAGACTCAGAAGGGAGTGCTGAGACCGGGAAGGACCGGATTGTAGGCGTGTAGACGCTGAATAAACACCGGCGATCTTGCTATTGGTGGCGACAAAAAAGTTATTATCCACTGTGTCAGGAATTCCGTGAAGTGTCCCCACACGCTGGGCCTGCTCTGGGTGGCATTTCCCTGTGTGTTACACAGCACATGTCAAGCAGGCCAGGGTTGATTGCTGCTCTACAATAATGCGCTGTCATTCGTACGCTGCATTGACTTCGTTATGAAAGTCAGATGAATAAACAGACGGTAAGATGACCAGCCAGTTTTTGCCCAACCTTATAATAGATATAAATTATTGGCACAAAAGCGAAAACTTCATATATATGTATATATAGTCGGGAGTGTCAAATCAGATATAGCATTTTAGGGTTTGTAAAATTACACACACACACACACACACACACACACACACACACACACACACACACACACACAGACACACGAGAAATCACTTCTTTCTGAAATGACTTGAGTTTTAATATGACCAGTGGCTGTGTTATCATGAAATGTCACAAACTGAGCACAGGAGGTTCTATCACCCCACTGCCCAGGAAACAAGTGGACACCATCCATGTTTGACAACACGAATGGCATTTCTGTCAAACCACTGGCTGGGGATGCGGTTCATTTGAACGCACATACACTCATGCATGCACGCATCAAAAGACGTGACAAGCACTGACGCACAACAAAGTGTTAAAGAATCCACTTCTCCTAGGGTGAGTGAGACTGACGTGTTCTCGCAAGCTAGTAGAGCCCATGGATGAACTAGTTCCATCCTTCTATTCTCAATGAAGCTCCAGCTACGTAAAGACTTTATCCAAAGCCACGGTAGTCATAAAGCAGGAAGAAACAGAGCTCCGGTTAGCAGTTCCCACCGTCCGAGAAAGGGAACGGAACTGTGATGTAGCAGTTCCCGCCGTCCATGAAGGGAACGGAACTGTGATGGAGGACTGACATTCATTTCACTTTGAGTTAAACACAGCACTGCCTTGGGGTCTCAGGAGACGGTATTAAGTTCTGTGTTTGGGTAATACCAGGAATTCTACGGGCCGGGGCAGAATTATATTTGGTTCGCTTCTAGCCAAACGTACTTTGCACTTGTCCTAGAAGTAGGTGGTCAGAAACTCAGTTCTTGTCATCAGACCCACTAGCCACAGCTGCTTAAATGATCGGGGTCTCACGATCTTCTGTGGTACTCACTTTGAAGATAAAATCAGCACAGAGATATCGGAACATGAAGGGGACTTAGTGCACAGTGAAAGCGGTTCTTTAGGACTGAGCTTGGGGAAAAGCAGGTTCAGGCAGGCATCACAACACGGGGACACAACAGCACGGGGTTTCCCACAGGGCATCATCAGAGACTGGAGACATACACTGTCACATGAACCATTTTCCTCTTCCAGAAAAAGAAAAGAAAAAGACTTAGAAACCAAGGCAAAGAGAAGCCTTCTCTCTGCTCTCTCTAAAACACATGCTGTAAATTTTCTAGGCTTCACAGTATGCGTTTCAAAAGATACCTTCACATTCGGTGGAGGGAGGAGTGGGCTTCTCGGCGCATCTGGTTTTCCTGTAATAGTATATAATGCCTCTCTCTAATAAATCTAACCACATTTTTTTAAAAGTGTCTGCATTCTGTTAATTTATGAAAAGCAGGGTGCTGTCAGATCAAATTTCATGAAAATGATCTATAAACCAGACTGTCAAAAGTGAAGGGCACTCAGGCAGAGTTACGGGCAGGGAATACGTGCAAACCACCGGAGAGGTTCCTGTGAACGCTTCGAAACAGCAGCCCGCAACAGGGATCACATTACCTTGATTTGCAAGTTACTGTGCGGTCACAGGAAATCCCGAAATGTTTTCCACATTTTCTTTTATACATTTTATGTCAAATTTCCTGCAATTGAAATTATAAACCCTCCTACTGCTGGACCCTCTTCTGAAGGAAAGGGGATCTTTTGACACTCCCCCACAAACACCTAATAACTCAATTCCTCCCAGTGTAACGAGAAACTGAAAGACAGAACTGAAAATGGAGACTGATAAGGCCGCGATGTCACGTGCCTCGAGTCCTTCAGAAGGAGAGTCACACTCATGTCATTAAGGCAGCCTGAAAAGTTCACTTAACCCAGTGACAGCTGACTTCTTTGTTGAATGAGAGACAACAGACGGAATGACAGATTGTCCCAAGGAAGGAGCCATACCATTTCCCTCAGTCTCTTACCCTATAGGCACTTGTGGATTTATGGTCTAATTTTTTAAAATGGCATCTTCTATACAGGTATCCGTGACAAGATTCAAGTTCCCCCCACAACCGTATTTTATCGTTCTAGTTATGTTTAGGAAAGGATAAGTCGGATTTAAGTTAAACGTTGAAGTTAAAATGCTGCTTGGAGATTTATCTCTCCTACTTGTGGCGTGTGAGGGTGGTCAAACACTGGTTGAACAGAGACCCACAAAACGATAAGTCACGCTGAGTAGGACGCAGGCCCGTGAATAGATACCCATTTCTTAGGCACACGTTACCTCTCCAGACATGTCGGGGGCCATGGGAACGGCAGGCCACAGAGATGAGTAGATCCCAAAGAATACCACCCAGAGCGCAATGCTGCCCCAGATGGCGATGTGGCTGAACTGCGGGGAGGAAGAGGATCTGGGTCAAGACACTCCCAACCAGCCAAGCACACGGCCGCCACTGAGACAGCCACAGATTGTCTTGTGCTCTGTATTAAATTCAGAAAACTACAACCTCCCAGAAGTTTGCTACAATTGCATGCATTTGTTCTGCAATCTCTGCCACCATTCTCTACTCTTTTTAATCCACGGCTATCTTTCACTCAGCTTTATCCGTGCTCTGTATGTTTTTTCTCAAAGACGTTAGATGCATGAGAGACCACTGTGTGTAGCTCAAGGGGTGTCAAATTTAAATTCCTTGTTCCGATTGCCACCCCCCCACCCCAGTGTCAAATTTTAATTTTGTTTTCTTTATCGAGTCTCTCTTCCTGGAAGTGGACAGGCTGCAAAACTGCTATGTTGGGAATGGAACTTGTTTAATACAGACTGTGCACCTGTGTCCAAGGACGGATCTCTCACTGATTTAATTGCTCTTCAGAGTTATTTCCTAATAGGTTTCTGTGGAACACCAGTCCCATGAGACCCCTAAGCGAAGGCACCTAAGTCTGATGCCTCCTCACTTTGAGGTGTACAGTGTACAGTGCTGAGTTCAAAGCTGGAGGGGCCACAGAAATAAGCTCATGGAACTCGGTGCTTTCCATTCATAATCCCTAGTTCCCCCTCCACGCCCAATGCTTCACAAACAATAAGTACAGGCTTTGTAATAAAGAGACGTGCGATTGGAGATTACTTACCCATGTCCAGTAGGAGGTTTCCAGCCCAGCTTTCAAGCACACAGTTATCACTACAAACTAGAAACAGAAAGGGGAAAACATTACTTTGTCTCTTACATATTGCTTTATAGGTACTATAGTCTGTCAAGTGACCGAGAGACGTCCATAGAAGAAACAGGTCTGAATTAAACCAGCTATGTGCTCAATGAGTGGGTGAATGGCCCTCGTTGGGGCGTGGCAACAGCTTCCATTTGCATGGCTGTCCGACTGCTCACATCACAGCCTTGGAGTCTGTTAGGGATGCTACACAGGGTGCTGCTATCTGTATTCTGGACAGTCCACAAACAGCAACAGCTTATGTTAATTTGGGGTTTCGAGCTCCTTTTAACTGATGTTTTTAACTGAATGTTTTTCACTAAAAGCTCACTTCCTGAATTTTAAAGACAAATTATAGAAGTAAAAAAACTAGATGTTTAGGAATCTAAGCCTCAGCTCTGGAACTTTAGGAACAGATAATTCTGCAAATGCAGGCTAAGAGAGTCGGTCACTTCTAGAAACACCCACCACTTGTGACGGGTGATTATGCTGGTGTCCTGGATAGTAAATGTCAACTTGAAGTCAGCTTGAAGCTGAGGTCATCTGAGAGGGAGGAACCTCAACTGACAAAATGTCTCCATTGAATCAGCCTGTAGGGCGTCTTCTTAATAAGTGATGGTTGAGAGGCCCAGCCCATTGTGGGAGGGGCCACCCCTGAGCAGGTGCTCTTGAGTTCTATACGAAAGCGAAAGCGGGCTGAGCAAGCCAGCAATCATCACCCTCCATGGCCTCTGCATCATCAGCTCCTGCCTCCAGACCCTCCCCTGCTAGAGTTCCTGCCGTGTCCCCCTTCAATGATGAACAATGATATGGAAGAGTAGGTGAAATAAATCCTTTCTTTCTCCAAGATGCTTTTGGTCAAGGTGTTTCAACATGGCAACAGAAACCCCAACAGTAGGGGAAATGAAAGCCACCTTGACAGCTCTGTGTCTCCCTTACAGTCGCCTGAGTGGTTAGAGAGAGGACTGAGAAACACCCAGGAGTTTAGTAAACCACACTGGGGTTGTCTGTGCCGGCATTTACCAAAAGCACTGTCTAAAGGAAAACTCACTCCGAGTGTGGGCAGCGCCGTCACGTAAGGTGAGGGCCCAGAAGGAACACGCAGAGGAAAGCAGAGGAAGCCTGTTAGAGCATGCATCCTCTTTCTGACTGCTTCACCACTGCCACTGTGTTACTCTCTCCTTACCCCCTGGTCTAGTTTTTTGTGGTAGGCATCTGAGAGTCCTGGCATATACAATAATCTTAAGGATTCCACTATAACTGAAGCCATATTTTCACCAAGGGCCTCTCTCAGTGCTAAGCCTCAGTTCCTCTCCAGGGCCCCTTCAGTCTGGGAGTCTCCCCTTCAACTGAGGCTGCATCTTCAACAGTGCCTTCTGCTGGCCTGTCCTCAGGGAGACTCTAGTCCTCTCACTCACTACCCGGCCTCAGCCGCGCTCTGTGACCCATCCATGCCTTCCAAACCAGAAACACGTGGTTTCTATTTCATCTATTTGCTGAGTTCTATAGCCAGTTGCTGTGCGGTTAGGTACTGCACTGGGTACTGACCCTGAAGAAATACTTCTCAGAAGATTCCTCCCCACTGATACTGGTCTCTCACTCATCACGGCTGCAGCGTTCCAGCCGCAGCTAACCAGCATCAGTCGTCCATTGTCCTAGCTAGGCAATTGCTTCAGAGGTGCTGCTTTCTTGTTAATCACAGCTGATTCTTCAGACCCAGCTGACCAGAAACTGCAGGTTTTAAATTCAAATTTTTATACTAATGACTCTGAGTGCCTTTGAGGGACTCTAGAGCTTCTCTGAAACTTCACGAGCCAGGCTTCATTGTCTGTTATTTTTTTTGTATTCCGAGCTCTCACGGAACAGCCCATTAATCTTTGAGCACTCACAGTCATATCAATGGCCGATTGGCCACACTTTCTCCATGCGGAGGCTGAAGACTGAGTGAGTGGGGCATATTAGGAATGGACAGAGTGCTGGTCACAGAATGTAGGATTCGGGTTGGAATGACCATGTATTGGATGCTAATTGTATAACCATGGGCATTAGCATTCTGTAGTCTTCTTGATTTTTCAGAGAAAAATGGTCTGAATGATTTCTGGTGTCTTAGTGACAGTGAGAAGAACTTGGTGGATCCCTGGCAGCTGTGGAGAAAATGTTTCATAAGCCTGCAGATCACTCATACTAAAAAATAAATAAAAATAAAATAAAATTTCACCATATGCATTTGAATATTTGCTAGCATGTATGTATCTATGTAACTTGTGTGCCTGGTGTCTTCCGAGGTCAGAAGAGATTGTAAAAGCCTTCTGGAGTTATGGATGGTTATGCACCAACATGTGGGTGCTGGGAGTCGAACCCAGATCCTCGGGAGCAGCCAGTACTTTTAAGCACTGAGCCATTTCTCCAGCCCCAGATCACTGTGAAGTTAGCTGGCGCCTCTAGAGAAATCACTGGGTGTACACCCAAAAGTACTTTGATGAAATTTGGGACCATTCAGGAAGGCCAAAAATAATTAGTTATGGCAGTAAGATAAATTTGAGGAGAAAGTTAAAAATAAAGGAAAAAAAAAAAAACCCAACTGGGGGAAACAGGTAGAAAGAAGCAATAATGAAAATCAAAGCAACAGGAACCTTATAAAGTCAGTGAACCCAAATCATAGTTAGAAAGGTCAGATGTGGGGTACAGATATGACTGGTGATCATTCTTGGCGCCTGGGAGGCTGAGTCAGACAGCTCTGAGTTAAGGGCCAGCCTGGGCTACACAGTGAGGTCCTATACTCAACACAAAGCAAAAACAAAAATAAAAAACCCAAATACACAAAACAAACCCAAGGAAACCTAATGTAGAAAACTCTTGGTACTCCAAACGCCTTGTTTCATTTTTAAAGAAGTGACCCTTAACTCTCCCTCCCCGCACACATATTTAAATCTGAAAGGGAAGGGGGCAGAGAGGAAAGGCGTGGCTTTTGACAAAAACCCACAAAGGGGCTGAACTCACTGTATAAACAAAGTTTCCCAGAAGCAGGTAATCTGAGGTTTTCCCATTTCCAAATACCGTGCCTGTGAGGAAAAAAGAAAGAGCCTTGTTAGAGAAGAAAACAGGTCCAAAAGAGAGGAAGCAACTTAGTCACTTTGAACACGAGAACAACCTAGAGCTACGCTGTGGGGCCAGAAATGAAGTAGACAATGCTGCTCTTCCTCACGAAGTTGCTACAGATGAGCCTCAAACTAAACACCAGATTCCAAGAGCCCACGCAGAGCAAAAGCTGACTTGCTAACCAAGTCTTGGAATCCACAGGGTGAAAATAAATATGTAAATACATAAAAGAGTTGAACTCTCAATTGTTTGGAAAGCTTAAAGCTCTGGGTATCGACAGGATGTGACGTTTGGAGTGCTGACATGGAAAGTTGTCAGCAGAATCAGTGAGAGCACCAGGGACCTTTTCAATAAAGCCGCTATCGGGGAAACAAGAGTGATGCATGAGAAACCATGCTCGGACACAAAGGCCCACTGACCCCACGCCAGGCCAGGCACATGAGTCTTTGGAATCGAATGATCCTGGCTGGACTTCTGGGGAAATCTAAAGTCTTTTGTTTTTCTAGCGATGATTAACAAACACAATTGTAGATGAAGGAATAGCAGCCAATCGAGAGATGTTGTTATGGGTTGGAAATATTGATATCCAAGTCCCATGGAATCCGGCTCCCTTCTGAAGGGCAGCATGAAGCTCCTCGCTCTGGCTGGTCTGCAAGTTCACACAAGTTACGTGTGCTGTCCGGGGTGAGGCAACAGTGACTGATAAATCACTGGCTTTCATTTCTGATCTTTGGATTCCCTCAGAAATTACTGAGGATTCCCAGAAGATTTCCTGAACAGGCTTTATAGCTACCAGCATTTACCAAATTAGAAATTAAAACAGAACATTAAAAGAAATCTGCATTTTATCTAAAAATAACAGTAATAAGCCCAGTATAAAGTCATATAAACACATTTTATGAAAAATAACTATTTATCCTAAACAAAAATGAGCGAGAAAATTGGCATTGTTTTACACTAGTCTCCTTAATGTCCAGAATTTAACAGAATACAGCTGGGCTCTCAAATGTTGCTTTGGTTGAAACAGTTCAGAGAAATATGGCTTTGTAGCGATACACACAGCTATAGTGGGTGTGTCCGTGTTTATCTTGGTAATCTTTTCCAATAACTCTTTTATACTACATCAAAACTCACTGTATATTCTTTTCCAGAGAGAGATTTTTTTAAAAGTAATGTACTTATTTCTATTTTTGCATTGACGCTTTGCCTGTATGTATGCCTGTGTGAGGGTGTTGGATCCTGGAGTTACAGACAGTTGTGGGCTGCCGTGTGGGTGTTGGGAATTGAACCGAGGTCCTTTCGGAAGAGCAGTCAGTGCTCTTAATCTCTGAGCCCTCTTTTTCTTTTTTGGTTGCTGTTGTTGTTAAATTAAAATCTACTGATCCCATGGCCCCATGTAAGACTCTAACCTGTGGAAGCCAGTGTCTCTACTCAGGGAGGGAAAGACCTTTTCCACAAAGCAAGCTACGAGGCCCTGGAACACAGCACATATGCTTTCAGCCTGCGCAGCCTGCCTCTTGGAGCATTACCCGGACATCCCAGTGTTTGAGAGGTATCAGAGGCCAGCCTACGGTTTCTTCAAGGGCAACCTTAAGTGAGGCTGGTTATAAGCTGTGGAGCCTACATTGCTTTTATCAAAGCCCCACGTGTCTTATCCCCCACTGACCATGTATCATAACTAAAAAAGACAAAACTGACTTACTATTACAAACATTTATAAATACTCAAATTCTGACTCCACAGACTCCCCAAAGCTCTCAAGTTTTATAAGACAACTACAGGCAACTCTTGGAATTACTCCACTAAAAATGGTTATTATGTTTTTATATTGTATACTTTTATAGACTTCTGTTATTCCACACTTTCAAAGCAAAACAAGTCTCTTAGTCTCCTTGCACTCACTTAGAAGTGGGGAAAAAAAAAGGTAGAGACATTACAGAGCCCTCAGCACCAAACGCTACTCCAAAGTCTGTGCTCCCTGTGGCTCGGCCTTTGAGGGAAAAGCCAAGGGCCCTCTAGACTGGTCTGGATTTGGTTTCCAGAGGGAGCAGCTGCTGGGGATGGCTGGGCTGAAGCATCTGATGTGGATGCCCCAGGTAAACCCAGCAAAAGATCTGGCATGGCTAAAGTGTGCTATATGCTGTTTTGGTTTGACTTATTTATTATTTTAAAGATTTATTTATTTTATGTGAGTACACTGTCGCTGTCTTCAGACACACCAGAAGAGGGCATCAGATCCCACTACAGATGGTTGTGAGCCACCATGTGGTTGCTGGGAATTGAACTCAGGACCTCTGGAAGGTCAGTCAGTGCTCTTAACCTCTAAGCCATCTCTCCAGCCCAAGATTTGGCTTAATTTTCCTTCTAATAATTTTCCTTCTAATAATTTAGAATGTTTCATGGATTGGTGATATCTTGCTTTATTTTATCTTATCTTAATATTATATCTTGAAAATTAATTGTACTTGGTCAATTTGTCTAAGATCAAGATATCTTGAATTGTACCTGGTTGCTCCAAAAATCAGAAACAGCATCCTGTCCACCAACTGACTAACGGATGAAGTATAGGCTACGTATACAGCGGAATATTACTTAACCAGAAAGAGGATGAAGTGCTGACTCACACTGCCAAGCATACGCATGTAATTCCAGTTATAGGACATGTTCACAACAGGCAGATTCACAGAGAGAAAAATTAGTGGTTTCCAAGGGTTACGAGGAGGCTAGGAAGAATGAGAGAGTGACTGCGAATGGGCACAAGATTTCTTTCTGGGGTGATAAAATATTATGATATTATGTGGTGGTGACATTTTCATAGTTGAATGAAGATACTAAAAACCATTCAACTGTGCATTTTGAAATGTTGCAATAACTTAACTGAACCTTAAAAGAAAACAAACCTAATCCCATAGCCTTGAAATTAAACAGCGCTTACTGCTATAATTTCCTGAATAATTAGCAAAGAAGATTAAAATCTTGGCTAGGGCAGGAGTCCACCACCTCCTCTGTAAGGTTTATGCATTCCTGCTGTGAGCTGCTGACATCCATCGAAGTTGCCTGGGTACCTGTGAGAAGTGAGGCCTGCTCTCAGCACAGCCAGCTCTAGCAAGTCCTCACTCCTGCGCCTGCCTGCCACATCTTCCGGGAGGAAGCAATGCAGAGGGGCCTGGGGATGGCAAGGGAACTCCGTGCTGTAGCACTGGGACAAAGGTGATCTCAGACGGCTTCTCTGTGTAAAGCCTCTCTGGGGAGGAACACACTGGACACTGGAGGTGGGTGATTTTGTTGCAAGTATGGTAAGCTTTGAGGTCCTTGGCTTGGTTTATGTTATATCCAAGTCATTCTGGAAACCCACGTTAGAGGAGCCGTGAGGGAACAAGAGCAGGCAGCTGGTGTTATGCTAGCAACCATGAGTTCACAGATAGTGACAATGTCTATACTTAGGAAGGACAGGCAGCTACCACGAATGGGCTGATGTTTTTCATCTGCAATCCTGGAGCACACAGCACAGAAGGGCCGGTATCTTCCTTAGCACCCCAGGGAAGAGGTCTGCTGGGGACTCAGAAGCATCAGGCTAGGTGTGACAGACATCCTTCCTTCCTAGTGTGGCTACCTCATCATTTTTATGAACAGAGGAAGTTATACCATGATCCTCTCTTTCAAAACTGACGGAATAAAATCACTCCCTTGAAACTAGTGGAGAAAAAGTACGTACTCCAAGGCGAAGGGGAAATACATTAAACAGTGTCAGGTCAAGTTCACCTGACTGACCAGGCTCAGTTGTTGAAGCCTCGGAGCTACAATGAACAGACGACAAGACTTTAGCACTTACTGCCTTCACACGGCCATTTGCAAAGGGGGAAAATGTCCTGGAGTCTGAAAGTTTGGGGAGCACGAGAAATCAAGAAGAAGGGTTTCGTACAGATGAAACGGCTTGACTACTGAAGGAATAATAAAAATCTCTACTTCGTGCAGGACTTTTGCATGCATGCATTTCAGATTAAGGAAAACGCCACAGAAGGAAACTCAGCCATAACTTAGAGCGTGTAGCCTCGAGTTCCTTTCCCAAACCAGTGGGACACCAGCTCTGCACCCTTTGTACTTACCATACTGAAGGGCTTTTAGTGGGAACCAAAACAGAATAACTGAGTGGAAGAGGCCGTTCAAACAATGAACCCAGAAAACCTGAGGGAAAACAAGAATCCATGAGAACCATTTGCGATAAACTCGTGCTGTGACCTCTGACCTTTCTTTTTATCTACGAGCTAGATGCACAAAATGTGTTTCTGCCGGGGCCACCACTGCGAATTAATAGAACTGACAGACACTCTCTGCCTTAGACGTTCATGGGTCATTTATTTATTTTTATGTTTCTCAAGATGTTTTTTCAGCTTCACTTGAAAATTTTTTTTCTACTTAAAAAAAAAATCCACTATCAGAAGTTTAAACGTCTGCCTGCCAAAGAGGTCGGGGTGTGTGTGTGTGTGTGTGTGCGCACGTGTGCAAATCTAATAACAAATGCAGATTCTGGAGTTTCTTACACTGGGATTCTTTTCATAATTCTAGAAGAATAGACCTTTAAAAGACAAGACTGGGGAATTCTCCCCCAACTTATTTCCTACCCTACTTTGCAGCAAATGTTCCAATAATACAAATTAGAACGCTTTTCTCTCTTTCTTGTAATGGACATGCACAGGCATACGCCGTAAAATAACCCCACAAGGTCTACCTTGTGATTATATGTTCATTAAAGTAAAGTATCGTGACTATGTCTGAGTTTATCAAGGCTTTTACACTTTTGCTTAACATCTGTCCACAGCGGGTTTCAGAGGCTCGGCACAGCCACTTAGCGGCCGTTACCTTCTCTGGTATTACAGACAGGAGAGCAGGCATCGTTGGGAGTTTTCGCAACATGAATGTGAGAGATTAAGTTATAGGGAAACTGTTTAGAATCTTATGAGCTGCAGAACAGCTGTAGTCCCATCATTTAACATGGCTTTTTGCAAACGGAGCTTAATGTTAAATACGATTGGCGTGTATTAATAGTTTTAAGCTGTTCAAACAGCAGAAATTAAGCTGCCTGCCTCCCAAAATTTTCCACTGTGAGCTCAGTCTCCTTTGTTGGCTCGCCCAGCCACGCGGAATTGTATGATCCAATTTACGCTCCAGTACTTTACACGTTTCAACTTGTGCTGCTCATTAACCTTTGTCGCTTCTCCTGACTGTGTCACCGCCACAAGTTTTTATTTGACAGAAAGCACAGGTGGGTGCAAGAAAAATTAGTTCTACTTTTCCATTTCCCTGACTGATACTTATTGTCACATGCTAATCCTTTAACCCCTGTCATGACCTCAGGACCTCCGACCCCTTTTACCATAACAAATGTAAGCCCCATCATTCAAGGTCACAATGCACCACACTGGGGACCCTCGGCAACCGCTGTGTAGACAACTATGCATTTTGTAACCATTTGTTCCTGAATTTTAAAACATTTAGATGGGATTCAATCAAACGGTCTTAACGAAAATATTAGCCCCAAATCTCTAAGCCTTTGAAAAATAGATGGCAAGCTAAATACATATGTAAGAGATATGGGAACTGTGTAAGCTAATTGAGTTGGTCTGGAGACTTTCTAAATGTCTGGGCTCTAAGCTAATGAAGGACTTCTTCACCAATAAAAGACAGAAGGAAGAAGTTGCTCTTCCATCAACAGTGCGTGCAAACTGTCACATGTGCACAAAACTGTGGCCATGTTGTCCTGTGTGCAGGGCATGAGAGGAAGACTGGGTTGTCCTGGGAGGGTCAGTGGACGCTTTCATTCAAGGCGGACATGTCCCATTTGTGGCTGGGAAGCTAATGTGAGACAGCACCGCAGAGTCCCCACTACGGGAAGGCTAGGAGCTCTAGCTGAGAGTGATAAAACCCACTCGGCTGGTAAGGGTCACTGCTGATGTACCCATCTCCCAGAACACTTTTGAGGAAAACGAGAGCTCATGACCACGGCATCTGCCCTGTTATATATAGCTTTTTAATGTTTGAAAATGTCCCTCACAGAGAGCAAAAAGCATGGCAGCAGTGTGGGGAGAATTTGATACAAGTTGTTCAAATAAATAAATATATACATACATAAATGCATAAATAACCAACCTAAAAAATAAAACATTAAAATATTAGACATTGTGTACTATAAGAGAAACAGTTTAAGACCATACCCCTAGAAATACACTACGTCAGAACCAGTAGTCTAAATTAAGCAAGCTTCCGGATATTTGATATTTTAATCAACTAGTTTCAGTTACTTAAGCTGAAGTCATCGAGTTATACGCATGTGTGCCACTGGCCATCCATGCACAGTGTGTGCATGAAGATTGAGTCTCGGGAGAAAAGTAACTTCTTGGTTATAAACTCAACACTACCATTTACGGTGCATTGTACAAAGGCACGGAAATGCCTGCTTCCCTTTGTCTTGGTAAACTGAGGATAAACAGCACTAGAGAACTTTATGAATTAATAGGTATTAAAAATCCTCATGTTAAGTGACTATAAATTCGAAACTCTGAATTGCCAATTATAACCTAATCGTCACTAATTTACTGCTAAACATGCACTAAACTAAGTAGAAATAAATGAGTCAGGAAAAGGGCATCATATTTGTCCATTTTCATATACATGATATTAGTGGTTCAGAGTGGCATCTCCCTTTGTCAGCATCTCAAACCCTGCCTCTCAGTTCCACCACGCAGAAACCTGAATCGTTGCATGGCATTAGTGTAGAAACATGTTAATAGATATCCCTGCAGAAAGGGAAACTATGGGGAGACAGAGTCTTTTCTGCTGGAACGGCTAAATATCACAGAGCAGAGAAGATGCTAGCCCGTGCTGTGTTAGGCAGTGTATGAACCCAAGCAGTGGAATCAGCTCAAATGTCCACCAGTCGATGAATAGACATTAAAAATGTGGTACATTTATGTGGTGTTATTTCATTCAGCCATTAAGGAAAATAAGCCCATGAACCTAGAAGGGAAATGGATGGAACTGGAAAATATTATAGTAACTGAGGTGGTCCGGGTGTAGAAGGACAAATAGCTCGTGTTCTCTTTTGTGTGGCTCTTAGCTCCTCATTTTTATCCATTTATGTTCAGGTGAAAATGAGTGTAGACTGAGGGAAGGCACTAGAAGGAGGCTGGGGGGGGGGCTGAAGTGGGGAGGGGCTGCAGGAGGGAGGGGGACGATGATGGATCACATGGATCTGGAAGTACCAGGGGGGACAAGGGAGGGGCATGGTGGGGGGGAGAGACAAAAGGGCATGGAAGGAAGGAAGGAGAGGAAAAGCCAGGAAGAGAGTAAACCAAAAGAACCCCACAGGAGAACACCAAAAGGAAACCTGTTGCTTTTTATGCTAATGAAACTTTTTATGCTAATAAAGAAAAGAAGAGGAAATACCTTTCTAGATTAAAACAAATAAGCAAACAAAAAACAAAAATGAAAACAGAAACCTGGACAGAGGAAGGTTTTAGGTAAAATGTTGGATTCTTTATATTGTGTTTTTAATTTTAAGTCTCAGAGTTACTGAGTAAATGAGAGGTTATTTCCTAGAGACGAGGAAGTTCTAATGCCCTACTCAGATTCTAATGAGAACACTCTTCCCCCACAGGATTAGGAAAGAACGAGATAAGACTCCTCACACAAGTACAGCCATGTTAGTCCCAGGTGACTAGTCCATGAGAAGTAAGTTTTTCCTACACTGTCTGAAAGGACAGTCGAGTGGCCTCTACTCACTGCTAAGTACCCCAATGAAGAATAGTTTTGTTTTAATTTTGTAACACTCAAAAGAATAAAAAACACAAAAGGAAACAAAGTAACAGACAACAACAACAACAAGAAAATCTCTCAAACAATGTAATCCAACCAACAAAACTCCTTTCCCTCTATATCGGAACCTTCACATGACTCGCTACATTCTTACCCTGGAGTGCTTGGCTGAGGCAAGCCAGACAGCCCAAGCTTGCAGTAACAGAGAAAAACCCCTCTGAACAGAGGAGAGGGCACAAGGTCCTACCTTGGTATTGAAGTCCAGAGCATTCTGGGACGTTTTGTACAGCTCAGGATACTTTAACATGTTCTCCTTTCGGCATGATCTCTCAAATATTCCGAGCGTCAGGGGAGGCATTGCTGTAAACATCTAAAGTGACATATTCTTCATTATATCATACAGCCAGATACATGGGTGCTGCATTTACTTTTAGTATTAAATAAAATAGGAATTATCGGACGTGTTCAACTCACCACATTATAGAGCCCTATACACCACCTTTCAAAGAGGATCTGTCCAGAAAAGCCATTGACAAAGGCAAACCAGATCTAGGAAGAAAACAAGACCCCAGAATTAGGCCACAGAACTTCAACACATCGCCCAGAAGCGGCTGCATGTCGCGGTCGGCAAAGCAGTGGGGGGATCATCTGTGGATCTCTGGACAATTGACATTTCTTGTTTTCTTGTTTTACTTTTGATTTAAAGGGGGCATGTTCATTAAGTACCTGCCATTTGAGCCTGAATTCGTTCTATTTGCCAAATCTAAATATCTATATGGACAAGCAGTCACAGAGCTAAAAATAAAAGGTATCATCTTGTTTCTACATGTGAGTATGTTTACATCATTAAATTCTGAAAGCTTTAATTCCCCTTTCAAAATCCCTTCAAGGATTCAGTTACAGAAATAATTTTTTTTTAAATTATAGATGTTACACTTATTTGTTTAGGAAATAATTTCCATCATTTTCTTTGGTGTCACTTGTAGTTTATACAAATAATGTCACAGCTGTATATAGTGTCACAGCCTACTTCTTCCCCTGAACATTACAAAATGAACATTTGAGTTCTCACAACTCCTCACAACACTGCAAATGGATTCAGAACTTCGGCACTGTGGAGAGTTAGCTGGCTTAACAGCTCTTGCTATCAGAAATGATTCCTAACTGAAACCTTACTCCTCCTCTCTTTTCCTTAGGATAGATACTTAAAGTAGAATTAACCTACTAAAAATGTTTTTTATAGTTTTCTATAATTACTGCCATCAGAATGCTAAGCTTGAATTTATATGTTGTCACATTTTAAACTTACAGATTTATTTTTGGTTATGTGTAGGTGTGCGCGCACATGTGGGTGTGAGCATTTGAGTGCAGACGCCTGAGGAGCAGAGACACGTCGGATCTCCTGGAGGTACAGTTACAGATGCTTGTGAGCTGAACTCAATTTTTAATGCTTGTGTAAAAGTCAACTCTTTAATGAGTAGAACCTAATGTTTTCATATGTTTGTAATTCTCTTTGAAAGAGGAATCTTAACTTAGAAAACACAATTCAGGGGTAATTTTATTCAACATATTTGAAACACCTATAAAATTAAAATAATTACTGGCAATACCTTAGAAAGGAATGCATTTTAAAAAGCTAACCTAAATATAATTCAAACTCAAGCGGCCTTAGGAAAGTACAATGCACACATACACAGCACACAGAACCAGCACACAGCCGGAAAGAAGTTCCTGCCTCATGGTTCTAGAGAGTGCTTCAGAGACACAGGAACTTTAACACACTTCATGTTTCCTTTAACCTCATTACCGAAACTCGAACCACTCCAAATTCGCCATTCTTCAGTATGAACCCAGGCTAGCTTCCCCTGAAGAGTTTCTGTACTGGCTCACTTGGTTTTTACAGCAGAAGGGGATAGCATGTGTAAGAGTGAGTGTCTGCACACTAGTCTAACGGACATGAATTGGCTCACAGGGAGTAATTAGAAGTGCATTGTCAAAGCATCAATACTGCATACGTTTAATATTAGTAAATTGTGTGTGATCAATAATGACAGGGGAGAGCGGCCCTTTGGTTTGTTTGGGTGAAACATTGTCCTGTTAATTTAGGAACAAGATTAGACTTTAAGACTCTCCTTTGAGTCAGTGAATACAGGTGATAAGTTTCAAGTGCAAAGTAACTCACGGATAAACCAGCAAGTTTGTGTCCAAAGCAACTTTAAAACACATACGTTGTATAGGAGCTTTTAAATGGGCATTAACACACTTTTACCGCCTCACTGTCTGAATGAAAGGTATGTGACATGTGCTTAGAAATGTGTCTTCTGTATTTCAAAAGGTTTGTCTTCTTGTTGCTTTTCTTTTCAAAAGAGAACGGGACTGGAAAGCCTACATAACAGAAGAGTCTTCAATACAGAACATCTTTATGTAAATATTTTGGTATTCAAATTTTCTCTCTAAACTTTTTTTTTTTTTTTAGGAAAAGAGAAAGAGAAAGTTGGAAGTAGTCTACTAAGTTCAGTTCAGATTAGTCTGAGATTTGCAGCTCAAGCCATATCTTAGAAACACATCTCTAAGTGAGACAGAACCTGAATTAGCATAAGCACATAGATCTCCTCTCTTCATTCCACCACAGTCACCAATAAAGAAGGCAAGCACCAGGCCTTTGGGGGGCGGTGCCCAGATTATTTAACTTCCTAAGGAATTTACTTCCCAGTGTAGCTTCCTGGGAAAACATCACCTTATTGACTTTAATGACTTTCTGGAAAGGGGAGCCGCTACATTGTTTCGGGGGTCTAAGAAAACGTAGATGCCACCAATCATCTTAAAGAAAAGGCTCTTCTCTGTTAGCAAGGAATCAGGATTTAGAAGGGGCCAACAATTTAAGTGAACACCTACGTCCCTGCCAGGCAGCTACTCCAAGCAAGTTTTCTATGGCCACCTGCTGAACCTCTGTACTGTGGTTGCAATTCCCAGCAGTGAAGGGGCCAGCCAGCGATACCCTCCACAATACGGACAGAAAAGCATTTTTCCCCCTAACAATCCATTGCACCCTTTGGGTTTAAGACTGCTCTTTATGAATTCTTTTCCAAGAATCCCCCTCCCAGGCCCCCATGTCCCTGCTCGGCATTTCAGCTAAAGCCCCACAGACGTTTTCCTGATGGAGCACTTCTGCATACTAAGCAGCAGCTTGCAGAGTCAATGCCTTCCCTGCTCCCACGCCTGATCAGCACAAAAACAGAAAGGAGAGATCCGAGACTGGCAGTTGTCCTCGCTGGAGACAGTCAATGGTGTGTTTTCTGCCTATTCATTCTCAGTATTGACATGAACCATTAACATCTGCAGAACTTGTTTTAGCTGGCTGAAGTTGGGTATGGGGGGGGACTGATTTAAAAGTTCAATCCATTTCCAAGACAGCTGAATTATATTCAAAATACATTTCCAAAAAGTGCTAACAGAAAAATAAATATGAGGTTTCCAGTAAAGTTTCTCTCTCACTTCCCTTTTAACCCATTAAGAATGTGATCAGTGTTAAATAGCTCGTGAAGAGGCTTTAAATTCAAAGCCAAGCCAAATTTAAGGCTACATAACTACAAATCACATAGTTCTGGGTTGAAAACAGACTGTTTAGATTTCATTTTCACATAAGTTAAGACGCTTTTATTTTCTTCAATAGTACATAAGTTTACTGTTGTTGTTGATCTAGATTTAAAAAATTGTCAACTAGTCTATACTTAAAATATGAACTTATTTTATTAAAACTATACTTCATATACATCTTTGTTTAAAAGTCTTTTAAAAAGTCTATGTAAATAAAGCGTCACACTCTCAATATCTTCAGTGAAAATATAGATTAAGAGAGTTAGATATATAGAGGGGATGCCACTGAAATTAATTCTTATAGGGTAGAACCACAAATTTATATAGAAAACAAACACTTTTCTGTTACTGTTGTCTGTTTTCTGAGATAGTCTCGTTAGGTACTCAGGCAATCCTCCTGTGTCTCCCAAGTGCTAGAATTACATTTTGTGTACCAAAAGCCAGACTTCAAAGATTAAAAAACAAAATTTATACATTACTTTGAAATTAGGCTTAAGACACAGGTTTTCTAGACCAAATCTATCAGTTACCAATGAAGCTATGTTTCCAAGTATTCGCTACCTTCACCAACAGCATGGTAACCTAACCATAGATGCCGAGGGACTAATAAGGTCACACATACCTCAAACTTTAGTTTTAACATCCCAATCTCACTCAGAATTAGAATCTGACAGAGGCACCTGAGCCAGTTGCCTAGCAGTTTCCGATTACAGATGGGGAGAGAAATCCCCCTGGTGTGAGGTGTAGACCCATAAAGAAGTGGGTAGGCCACGCCCTTTGGATTGGTCCACAGGGAAGTCCTCAGAATAGAGGGGAAGTGGCAAAGACAGCCATCTGTAAGGGAGCACTCAGCAAATATATGGGCAGGTCCTAGAAGGAGCGGAAGATGGCTCTCTTAACAGATTATGCACATCCCTCAGAGCTGCTCAGAGAAACGTGAACCTCGTGACACCTAGAGGCTCGTTACTATGACACAGTTTCTGAGGACCTGGGATGAACCAGGCATTAAACAGTATAAGACCGTATGGGGAGCAGAGGAAGCCCCGAGCACGCTGTGCTGCTGGTGGTATGGGCGTGGTCACGTCACCACTGCATAGCCTGGGTGGGAGACACAGAGAAAATGGCAAAGCCTTCCTCCTGGGGTGAGGCTCAGAGGAGCGTGCAAAGCCTCCCTCAAGGTACCGTGTTGAGTATTTTCAATGTAGGCTGAAAATGTCCACGATAGCTTCCCCTCCCCAGATGTTTGCAGCCTGAGGATTGTTCTCCCACAGAGACCGCTCTACACAGAGTAGCTACCTTTATCCGGCTGTCCACCATAAACCCTGCCTCCCAGCTTATCTCTATGGATACCCCCACCTCCAGGTTTAGCTGTACACTATCACCCTGCCTCTAGTTCACCTCTGGATAGAAAGCACACTGAGCTTCTGAGTGCTATGGCTTCTCCAGCAGAGCCCAGACTACCCAGGTCCTGCTTTCTATGTATTTGTCTTCTTTTCATTACCTTGTCACCTCCAGTCAGGTCCAAGTCCCTGGAGCTCTGCAAGGCTTTGACAAAAAGAGCCTCTGAGATGGCCCAGGAGGTAAAGGTGCTTGCTGCCAAGCCTGAAGACCCAAGTTCGATCCCTGGAACCCACCGTAGACCCAGAGAGAGTAGACTCTGGCAAGTTGTCCTCTGCTCTTTCCTCTCAAGTTTGTGCATGTTTGCTTGCATAAACTAATAAGATAACTAATGTCAATAAGTAAAAAGTAAACAAGCGGATGACCCTTTCTTGTTCACTTATCCACCAACACGGCACTGTTAGCTGTGTTCTGCAGGCCACGTGCATTAGAGAATTTGATATATCTTGGTTCAAAATTGAGATGTATTGAAGGCAAAAAACCAGATTTCAAACACTGGGCGTGGAGGAAAGAATGTAGAATGTACATACAAATGCAAAACAATTACATTTTTATGTGGTAAATATGGCAATATTTTTAATACATTGAGTTAAAATGTGATACTGAAATCAATCTGGGTTTTCGCTGTAGCGTTTGGCTAAAGTAGTACCTAGGAAACTTAAAAGTTATAGACATGAACTCCATTGTACCCCCCTTCTGCCCAGCTCCCTGGGTTACCAACTGCGCTTGGCTTGCTTTGTAGTTGCTGGGCTGAGGCCGGTTCTCTGATGCCCAAATATCTACAGGGCAAGTTTTATTCTCTGGGTGCATGTGTGTGTGTGCAGGTGCTCACATGTGTGCATGTGTATGGAGGCCAGAGGTCAACCTCAGCTGTCTTTTCTCAGGAGCTGTCCAGTGTTCATTGGAAACATTGTCCTGGGGCTCACGGAGCAGGCTGGGCAGCTTCAGGCATCTGGCTGTCCCGTGCAGAGATTAAAACGCATGCCGCCATGCCTGCCTAGGCTCTGTGATTCAAACTGAGGTCCTTATGCTTACGAGTCTACTCCTTTACCAAGCGAGACCCCTAAGGTTTCCTTTGTGAGACGATGCCATCTCTGATAGGTAGAAAGAACCTAGGAATAGAATATTTTAGAGAAATTCCTTATCCAAAATCTTATTGTTTGCCAAACCCAAACACAAAAGAGATGTATAGCAAGGGGTGGATGTGTCTAATATAGAAGCTCTAATTAGGTCTCAGGTCTCGGAATCTCAAAATGCCAGTGTGTTGACTGAGAAATATGGTATTTTCTGCCAGAGAAGTGAACAAACTTTCTAGTGGCAATGGGTTTTGGAGATATAAACCAGAAAGAAAGCCTAGGTCTCCCAGGTATGTAGAAGTTATGGCAAGGAAGCAATACCATTGGACCAATGAACGTAGGTCCAAGAGAGATAGCCAAGGCAATTTATTGCCATTGGAAACAAAATGGGAGGCCTGGCAGTTCAAGGCCCCACAGCAAAAACCAATCCCAACCCAGAGATCAAAAGAGTATTAGACAGCAAAACCCAGTGTACATTCCCATTACACTCCTGTATCTCCTTTGATCTAGAACCAAGCCTATCCTCTGCTTTGCTTCTGGAATCCCTTACTTTCTTCTGATATATATTTTAAATTTTGTATCACCAGATCATTATTTTTTAAAGCAGTTTTTCACGTGTGTACTACCCCTTCACAGTGGGTTGAAGAAATTTTGTACACGTTCAAGCTTTATAGTCTTTAAAACTGAAAACAGGAGTCATTAGCAAGTCAACCTCAACCCTTCTAATGAAGTGACCTGACGTTTTCAGTGAGTGTCTACACGCTGATTACTCTCATGGCTGACATCCTCTTTCTGAACACAGTTAGAAAGGGGAAGAGAGGGCTCAGCAGCTGAGGACACCAGCTGTTCTTCTAGAGGATCTGGGTTTGGTAGCCTGCAGGCTTCTCACCCATGCACCAGATCCCTGAGATATCAACTCTGAGATGGAATTTTATATGAATAAATGCTTAGGCCATAAGTCTGGGCCTGTTCCCCAACTAGCTCAAAACTCAATTACCTGTTTGTTTTATGAGTGACACATGGCTTGTTACCTCTCCTCAGGAGTTCATGCGACTGACCGGCCAATGGACCCTCTTAACCCATCCCCCACCCCACTGTCCCCATCCCCACCCCGCCACGCAATCTCCCTTTCTTTTTCTCTTTCTCTCTCTGCCACCTTTTAAACCTGCCTCAGCTCCCTGGCCACGGGCTTTTCTATTGACAGGAATGCTTCCACACAACCTAACAGGAGACTACCCTCAGGGTTTGATTCCCTGTACCCACAGGATGTCTGAGAACCATCTGTAACTCCTGTTCCAGGAGGTCCACCCTAGCCTCTGTGGACCCTGCTAGCCCATGGTGCCCTGACAGACATACACACAGGCAAAACATCCATTCACATAAAAATAAAATAAAATAAACTCTAACATTTTTTTTCTTAAAAAAAGGAATCGAGATGATAAAGTACTCATAGAAACACCGAGAACGATTCCATAGAAAGAACGGTTGGAACTGTGAGTGTCAGGGGCGGGACTACGTAAGTTCACCACGCTGCTACCTCGATGATGTACAGCACGATGTTCTTGTAGAAGCAGTACAGGATACACTTGGAGACTCTATTGTAATTCCAGGCACCGTGAACCATCAACAAATTCTTCAAATATTTGAACTAGGGGAGGAAGGGGAAGACATGAGTATTTCGCCCCTCACTTCCAGCTGGTGCGAAGGGGCGGGGTTCTGTGAGGGGCGGGGTTCTGTGAGGGGCGGGGTTCTGTGAGGGGCGGGATTCTGTGTGGCTGCAGGAGGCTTTACCTGAGCGATGGAATAATCTGAAGAGTTGGCTGCCTGCAAACCTTCATTGCCGCTAATCCCCACACCAACGTGGGCCGTCTGTATCATGCTGACGTCATTTGCTCCGTCTCCGATGGCAAGCGTGATGACTTTGACTTGTTTCTTAACCATCTCAACAACCTCAGACTTCTGAAGAGGAGAAACCCTGAAAAACACAAACCAACCAAATAAGGATGAACTCCTGCTTCCTGAAAAAAGAAATTGAAATGCCACCACCTTTTGACCGATAAGCGAAGCAAAACAACGGGGTAAATAGTTCTCTGCTAACCTGCCTGTCGCTTTAAGGGAAATGCAAAACAAGAAGAAGCAAATGTGTAGCTGACATCCAAGAGACAAATTGTTTAAGTACCAGAAAGGGGCATCGGAAATTCATCGCAAAGAGAAGGCATAAGAAGCTATTGAGGGGTAAGAGATTAAGTGCAGTGGTCAGTGGTTCAGAGCTGTGTTGTGCTTGCAGACCAGGATTCAGTTCTCAGCACGTGAATCAGGTGGCTTACACCTATAACTCCAGCTCCAGGAGATCCCACACCCTCTTCTGGCCCCTGTGGGTACCCGCCTCTCACAGGCACGGACTTTCCTACATACACGTTACTAAAAAGCAAAATACATCTAAAACAAACAAACAAGCAAAGACCAGAAAACAGTCCAAATACTAACTAGGTTTTATTCAGTGCCCTGGAAGAAAACATTTTGAATCTGAGAACTGGTCATATGTAATGTGCTATATGATTAAAACATCCTAAAACTACTGAAATTAATGGCGGGGAGGTGAGTAGACTTTCAACCTGTTCTCAGAGACCACTGACATAGAATACAAAGGTTAAGTATCCAAGGCTAGAACATAGTCCACATGCTTCGTTTTCTCCCGGAGGCACAGACTAACATGCATGCAGAAGTCAGACAGCCTTTTCTGCAGTCACGGACCAGGAACAGAAGGCATCAGCATTTACACTCGAATCACATTTGCTATTAAACTTGGAGCATTTTTTCATGCGTCTTAAAAAGTCATTTGAGAACTAAACGCCGAGCAAATGATGGAAATGCTCTACGACAGAGCGCTCCAGCGACACAATTAACT
This sequence comes from Rattus rattus, assembly GCF_011064425.1. NCBI lineage: Eukaryota > Metazoa > Chordata > Mammalia > Rodentia > Muridae > Rattus > Rattus rattus. Next base: position 24,780,186 of record NC_046164.1, read on the forward strand.
TAATCTATTGTTCATACGGTGCTGGAAATAGACAGGAAGACTAAACAGTGAATGAGTCCAGACGACTATTATATTAAGACAGTAATTAGAGCTGGGTGTGGTGGTGCATACTGGTAATCCCAGGACTTAGTGGCTGACACAGGAAGTAGGGTCATAAGTTCTAGGCCAGCATGGGCTACATAGCAAAGTCCTGACATAAACACAGATAATAAGAAGCAACCAGTGTATAAAATGCTAGTGTATAGAAATGTTTCAGAGCTCTATCATCATTGTGGCCGTCGTCATCATCATCATCATCATCATCATCATTTTGAGCCTTTTGAGGCAGTGTCAGCCCAAGCTGTCCTTGAATTAGTTATGTAGTGGGGCTCTGGCATAGCACTCCCTTGACTGCGATTTTCCCAATGCTAGATTACAGCATATGCAGTGTGCCTCACTTGGAGATAAACTCTTTCTTAAGGTCAGTATACTGCAGCTGTGTAATAAATACTTGCTGAAATATCTCACAAAGTATCTTGTTATTCTTTTTAAAGTTAAAGGCCCTCTAAAGAACCAATATGTCTTCATATGTACTCTTGACTATGGTGACAGGAAAAAGCTCCCGGCAGTGGGCATTCTGCACCAACACGTGCCTCCAGGAGTCTCTACTGCCCAGGGGAAGGGAGTGAGCTACGGCAGCCCTGACTCTTGCTTGACGTTGGAGAGTCTCAGCTCGAGCCCGAGACACTGACGGAGTGCTCCTCTGTGTTCTTAGTGGCTGACCCAGAAGAGAAATTCATAAAGAGCTGCCATATCAAGGAATTATTTTTAATATTTTTAAAATTCCTTTTGGCATTTGGCGACGGTACAGTACAAAATGACACAGCACTGAACTCAACAAGAGAATGAGTATCGGGCTACTAACGGTTCATTTCACCGTCTGCCTCCATTTCTCTTCAAAGCAATTTTCATTCCACTTTCGAGTTTTTTTTTAATTTCTCTTCACAGGCTAATATAAATTGCTAAGCCCACTGGCTCTAGGCCAAGGTTTTAAACACGGACTACGGTTGACATTTAGTAAATGTCAGAAAAGAATGCTCACCAGAAATGCTATAGAACGCAAGTGGAAACGGGCATGAATGAAGGGGAGCATTTGAGAACATTTATCAAGCTCTCTTTAACGGCTCCTGGTCTGCACACATTGTTAAACCACACTGTGGAGCTGGGCCATTGTGACGCGTTTTTATGAACTGCATCCACACAGAGTGAGCTTAAACCAGTGACTTAAGGGAGTTCCGGAAAAGAGCGACACCAAACCCTTACCCCCATCTCCACAGTGACTATAATCGGCGGCTGCTCTCTCGGCTTCACACTGTAAATTTTAATACCACACCATGGGTCACCTTCATGGTCAACTTGATGGGCTTTAGAATTGCCTAGGACACACGCACCTGGCGGAGTGCCCCCGAGGGTGTTTCCACAGAGGGTTAACTGAGGGGAAAGAGCTACCCTGAAAGTAGATGGGCTCAAGGCCCAGACTGAATAAACAGGGGAAGTTAAACCTGCCCCATGAGCACCAGCAGTCGTCTTTCCCTGCTTCCCAAAGGCGGGCGTAGGTGGCAGCGATGTTACCAGCCATGTCATGCTTCTGTCGCTGTGGCTCTCATCCCACCATGTACTCTACCCTCAGACTATGAACCAAAACTCTTCTCTCCCTCCCCTGTTCACGTCAGGTGTTTTGTCATAGCGATGAGAAGTATAAAGGAATAGTGACTCCAAATCACCACTGGGTAAGGATCCTCACCCACATCGATGGAGATGACTCACTTGTTAAAAGAGTAGGAATACCCTAAGCTAGAAAAAACAAAACCAACAAAAAACCAAAAAGCGTTTGAGCGAAAAACTACTACTAGCAAGCACAGTCCAGGCTTAGCAGACCGTTCAAGGGCCGTGAAAGCCACCATTTCTGTGGTCTGGAAGAGCAGCTGGTAGTCAAGCAACGGTGTTAGATATACAAAATGTGAAACCCTCACTCATGTATCTCACTCATAATATGAATGTACAGACTGGTGTGCTATGTCTAGAACCTTCTTTTGCTAGGAAACCTGGATTTTCTGTTGTTGCAAAAATCTCACTCAGGACTCACACACTTTTTGTTTTGTAACATGAAGTTGAGAATATAATTTTTCCACCTTGGTTGATGACTATCTTATCAGCTTCTCTATATTCAAAGGCAAAACTGTCAAGGAACTCACGTTCTTTCAGACCACTATTCTCAGTTTTCTTAGCAATAACATTCATCAGATTGCCTCAGTGATCTGGGAAGTATTTAATTAATGACAATTACTTAGAGATATATAACTGCATTGAGTTCATTACAGAACCAGCATGACTTGGAAGACACCGGTCAACTCACAGAAGCACGAGAATATGTGCATACGTCACATCCAGCTATGGCAGAAGGTCTGGGGCAGCTGGTGACTGTTCTGAGAGAGAGGTGTGCTTTAGGGGGGAATCCGCTTAGTGAAACTAAAGTCAGTTAAAAGATTTCCTACAGAGGTGTGTGTGTGTGTGTGTGTGTGTGTGTGTGTGTGTGTGTGTGTGTGTGTGTATGTGTGTGCACGCACGTGTGTGTGATATGTGGGTATGTGGTATGCATGTGTGTGTGTGATATGTGGGTATGTGGTGTGCATATGTGTGTGTGTATGTACATGTGTGCAACTTTGGGTGCTTGTGTGTGTATGATGCATGAATTCATGTGTGTGACAGCACGCACCAGAGGTCAGAGGAGAACTCCGATTGTTGGGTTCCCACCTTCCACCTTGTTGGAGATGGGATTCCATTTTGCTTTGGTTGCTCACTGCTGGGTATGCCAGGCTGGCTGGAAGCAGGGATTTTCCTGCCTTTGCCTCTCATCTCCCTTCGTGAGTGTTAAGATCACACATGCTACTGCTCCCAGCTTTATGTGGGTGCTGGGAATCTGAACTCAAATTTCATGCATACATAGCAAATGCCTTACTCACCGAGCCCTTGAATATTCTTATCCCTCAAATCCAAAATCCATAAGCCCCCAATCTGCAACTTTCTGAGTGCCAACATGATGTTGAAAATTCAACACCTGATCTCATGCAACAAATATTTTGGCTTATTGTGTCAGGTTTATGGAAAATCTTATAACATAGAAGATGAAATAATTTTTATGAAATAGGAATGAAATTTATGCTTAGAGTTGTAGCTCATATCCAAAGTTATCTATAAGCACATGCTCAAACGTTAGAACCCAACATTCTGAATCATGGTGAACCTTTGCATTTTGTATAGGGACTTTTAAATGTGCTGTTTTCAAGTCTACTTAAAAAGTTGTTCCTGGGGTTGGTGATTTAGCTCAGTGGTAGAGTGCTTGCCTAGGAAGCTCAAGGCCCTGAGTTCGGTCCCCAGCTCCGGAAAAAAAAAAAAAAAAGTTGTTCCTTGCTCCATGGGGTTGGGGGATGGGGTTATAACAAAGTGAATGTGATGTGACTCTGGGGCTGCTGCTGTTGTGAATTCCTTGGCAGGATGCACAGCAACCTGGAACTGTGAGCAAAGTAACCCTTTCTCCCTGAAGTTGCTTTGCTTAGAATATTTTACCAAAGCGGCAGGAAAAGAAGCTAAGACCAATGGGTATGACTATGGCCTCTGGATAGTCTTGCCTGTACTTAGTAATTCCCGATGATGGAAGATGGCCTCCTTGACAAACACAGGAGAGTTCATTTAGGATGAGGGAAAGATCACAAGGTGGATTTCTTTCTACACCCAAATTTGCCAGAGCATGGGTCTTCTCCTGATGAGTTTCCAGTTCTTCAACCCCTCGACTCCATCAGAGTTTGCTTTCTTGACTTCTGCACATGCTTTTGGAGTTGTACAATTTCTATAACAGCCCAGAGTGGTTCTCAACCTTCCTAATGCTGTGATCCTCTAATACAGTTTGCTCATGTTGTGGTGACCCCAACGATAAAACATATTTTCACTGTGACTTCATAAACTGTGATTTTGCTACTGTTATAAATTATATTATAAAGATCTGATATGCAGGATGTCTGATACGCAACCCCGAGAAAGGGTTGGTTGACCCCCAAAGGGGTGGTGACCCACAGGCTGGGATCATTGGCCTAGAGCAGCCACACTACGAAGCTAGTTAATTCTTCCTAGTGCTTATCACAAACTGTATGTCTATGCCTAAGCCTTCAGCTTTCTAAGACCCAACAGTGACCAGCTGTATACTCTGGAAGCATCAGAGCTATTTTCTTCTTCCAGATATGGATATGCGTATGTGTCCATATTTATGTACAGTTTTCCCCGCTTGAGGGTTTTCAACAAAGACTGAAATGACTCACTACTGTCTTCCACGGTTGTTTTTCCTTTTCTGGAAGCAGTGAGAGACTCTACTGAAAAAAGATTATGAATGCAGCATGTGCTACGGAGGTCTGTTTTTCTTCCTGTGCACCACAAACAAGAGGGTGGTTCCTTGTGACGTAACCCAGGAGTGAGCTGAGTGCCGTGTGCTTCTCGGATAGCTCCTGGCTGCAGATTCCGCACATGTTACTCATTACTGTTCTCATTTGTTATGTAGTAGCTTGCGGTGCCCCGTGAACATTAGATCAGAGAGCACTGGGATGTTTTGTCATTCAAGCTAAGAAATATATAGGTGGTCCTATTTATTTATTTACTTATTTATTTATATTTATTTATATGTGTTCGAGTGTTTCACCAGCACACGTATCTGTTGCTAGCATAGGTTAGAACAGGGTACTGGATCCCTGGAGTTGGTGCTACAAACTGTTGTGAGCCACTACGTGGGAGCTGGGAATCAAACTGGGGTCCTCTGAAAGAGCATCCAGTGCTCTTAACCATTGCGGTACCTTTCCAGCTCCAGGTGGCCTATTTTATACAGGCTTTGTTTTGCACTCATTTAATGGAAACAACTGTCTTTCTGTGGAGGAAATGTTTTATTTCTGCTCCTATCACTGAAGTCAGTCAGGGCAGCAACTCAGGTAAGAGCTTGAAGCATCAATGATGAAGGAATGCTGCTGTCTGACCCATTCACCACTCATCCTTAGATTTCCTATAAGCCCAGATGCTTGCCTAGGAATGGTGATGCCCACAGTGGGCTGGGCTCTCCTGCATCATTAATAATTAAGGAAACCCCCATCAGACAATGGCCAGGGGACAGCCAGATCTAGGCAACCCTTCAATTGAAACTCCCTTCTTAGGTGAGTCTAGGTTGTATCAAGATGATTTAAAGCTAACCAGGGTGACTCTGTTAAACACCACGAGGTGTTTTATTCATGTAGTAATCAAGTCTTGATACTTCTAAGGTTCGAGGTTCATCTCTGGCTGCTCTTCAGAAGTCAGGCAGGATGTGTTGCACGTTCCCTGCTTACTGACTTCCTAAAGTCTCTCCTGTGAATATCACTCTAGTCTCCACTGAGCCATCCATATTTGGTTGACTAATAACGAAGTTGCCAAAAGAAAAAAACCTAACTTAGTTTTACTGGTTTCTTTTTTAATTAAAATTTGTCAGGTTCATTTATGATGCTTCAAGCCGAGAAGATATTAATCTGTAACAAAATGTATCTTACACGTACCAAAATTCCATGCGTATTGGAACTGTGCTGGAAGCTTGTGGCGGATTTATTACTGGAATGAAAACAGCAGCTTATGTAGAAAATCCTAAGGATATTTAGCATATGGAGCATAATGAAACATTCACCCACCTCTGGTAAGAAGACGGCTATTCAAATGACCGATGAGTGAGGCCCTTCCTGGCCTCCAAAACCAACATCGGCTGTATTCTGTGCAGTCAAAGGCACCAAAGAGACTTTACAATGTAGGGGCCAAGGCTCAAGAAATAACACACAGATAGCTCTTCTCAGGGGAAAAAGAAAAAACTGGAAAAGTGACTTTAAGAAAGACTCCCTTTCTGAGGCATGTTTTAGATCCACGCTTACTCTCGCAGATAAACCACCAGGGCTTTCCTTTAAGTGGCTCGGATAGCATTTTCAACATGGACTCCTCATACGGGCAGTGCGTATCTGAGTGCTGAAGTGTGCATAGAGTCACAGCAAACTGAAGCTGGCAAACATATCTTACCAAAGAAAATCGCTCCTAGGAGGAAGTTTCACTATGACGTTTAGAGAAAACATAGTTTAGCAAAGTTTAAGGTCAGCATTGTGGCTCAGTGGTGGAGTGTCTTGCATGCATGGCTTCCTTGTTGGGTCTCTAATGCAGAGAAAGTCTTCCTTTGATTGCTTTCTAAAACACATCCTTCCTCTTGCAAAATATTAGAGCTGGTACCAATTCCCTGCTTGTACTGCAATCTCCAAGCTGTCTTACACCCTTCCTTACTGCTCTGTGCCCTTTTAACACATCTGTTTTTCAAAACCATTCTTTCTGTAGGATGCATTTTCCTCTCTCTGTTCCATGTCTTGTAGCTGCCAGAAAGTCTTGGCTACTTTTTGATCTGTTTTTTACACTTGGAGCTTAGCACTGAACTCAGAACTCAGCCTTTCTTTAACTTTAAGTAACCCACTTATTAAAATGAAGACGGTCACCAAAATCCAGCCATGGTTCACACTGAGCTCTGCCTTTTACACACTGGGGTCCACCGGCTGAGAGATCACAGACACCTCCTACACGGCATATTTCACACCCTTAGCGAATTGGAACTGAGAAAACCCTAGGCAGTCTACTGGGTGATTGATATTTGGCTGAAGGCTACAATGGACTTCTGTGAAGTTTAGCATTTAAACTGGATGAAGCATGAAGCCAAGCCCTCCTAAGGACCTGAGGACATGCACTTGTCTGAGATGCATATCTGCACGGCAAGTCAGGAAAATATCAAACAGAGGACAAACCGAGTAAGAGAAGGCATCATTTAGGAAGACGGTGAAGGAAATCACGGTAGTAACTATCAGTAAGTCAAGGTGGCAAGGAGGGCTCCTTGAACACTGGCCATGGGGGAGTGAGATGTGTGTATTTTGCAATGAGCACTCACATAGGCTTTGGAGACCGTCTCGCACGAGAAGTGTGACTACAGTGTGTGATGTGTGTCTGGTGCTCGGATGGTTTTTCTAGCGCCACACCTGAAATGGTACCAGACCGAGTCACAGCAAGCAGCACCTGGTAGCTCTTAGGCGTCTTGTCTGCTTGTAGGAATGCCGCTCGAATGGGGACGTTTCTGGTGGAGCTCATCAGCAGTGTCTACCACATACGATGAGACCCATAGTTCCTTCGACGCCTCTTAGTAGAAGAGGAGTAAGAAACGAGAGGAGCAAGGCCTGAGCTGAGGATTATGTTAGAGCAAAATGTGGGCATTTTATAAAGCTATAAACCCCCCTCGGTGTGTCCTTTCGTCAGATGTCTATGAAAGAAACAGTCTCTCCACATTGCCAATATTTATTCAGATTTTCTTGGAAAAAAAAAAAGTATAGGGTCGACATTCATTAACAGTTTGTAAGTCTTCTGAAGGCAAACATCTGCTTGGCGCCTGGTGGTGTGCGCGACGTCTTTTTCTTTGAAGGAATGTCTGTTGAGTAGTTACTGGCTTCGTTTGTGCCTTGTCGTTGCCTCCTAAGTTGGACATTTATTCGAGGAGTCCTTGAGCTAAAGACGATCCCCCAAAGACTCAGGAAGTAGGCCTGCCCTGACCTCCTTCTTCTTAACACACTCGTGTTGCAGCAGAAAGTATACAGTGTCCCCGTAGGCCTCTTCTTGGAAGACACCATCAGGCAGAGTCAGGCAAAAGGTTTTGCCTGGGAATGTCACTCTAAGTGACAACACTTGCTGAAATCAAGTTGTTTTTTTCTTTTTCTTTTCCTTTTTAAAAAATCTACTGTGGAGAAAATGGCCTACAAGGGGGCTGAGCTTTGATTAGAGATGTTTCAACCGGAGAAAAATGCTTGCTGAAGTTTAACCTCTGCTTTTCAGGAGACACGAGTACATAAATTATGTAGCAGGACGGTGATTACGAGACAGTCTAAAAGCTGGAGGCTTTAAGCCAATTTTCAACCAACTGTCACAGAATGTAAGTTTCAAAATATGTTTAAACTAAACTGACAACTACAGGAAAAAAATTAAAAAAACCCCAGAAAAACATAAGATTCTTTGAAAAGCTGGGTTATATGAACTGATGAGGACTTCAGATACCGCACACTATTCAGCACAGCGATACTTCACGGTGGCCTTCCTGCTCTTCTGGAGGGATAGGTCAGAGGAAGAAAAGCTGCATGTTTGTCCCCAGACCAGGATCTAAGCAGCAGAGAGGTGATGCCTAACAGAGCAGCCAGCAGAAGCACAGTTCATACAAAACCTCCAAGGGGGACCAGGTGCTCCCAAGCTGGGATGAGCACCCTAGGAGGTGCTCCCTTCTTTTTCATACCTCAGTACCTGTCCTCCACCTGCTTTAACATCAGCCCCCGAAGAGTCTGTGCTGCTGCCTTCTAGGCTCACCATTTCGTAGGGAGAATGGTTCAATTCAGTGTCTAAGGTGCCAGAGAGGGTGTGCAGGAGGAGCATGTCTCTAACTCTAGTACTTGGGAGGAGGAGGAGGAGGAGGAGGAGGAGAGGGAGGAGGAGGAGAAGGAGGGATAGAGGAAGAAGAGGAGGAGGAAAGAGGACTAGAAATTCAAGGCTAGCCTTGGGTACACAGTGAGTTCCCAGACAGCCTGGAATACATGAGACCCTGCTTCTTAGACTAGCCAATTAAGCTACCAACCAAACAACCTATGTATCTGTGGCTGTCCCAAGTAAGAAGCAGTGGACTTGGGCAAATGAATGGAAGGGAATAAGTACCAGAAGAGATGTTTATGCTGATAGGTTGAAAGCAAGACACTCTTAGACATGGGCGTGTGCTGCTTCTTATTAGACGGAGGCAAACTGTTGAACAGCAAACACAAAGGTTGCACAGCTTCTGTGAACACAGTGCTTGGTAGGCTGATAGGAAACAAAACTGCTATACTGTTTTGACTTTCGATCCATATATATATATATGCAATATATGTATATATACACATATACACATGTGATATATATATATATAACTTCTTGACATATAACATGTAGCCTATATTCTGTAAACCAAAACCAGGACTCCAATGCCCTGAATAATTTTGGGTTGGGGCATTGTCTCTGTCTCTCAGCGGTCCCCTCAGAAGACAGGGCTGGAGGAGTATGACGGCTGACAGAGAACAGCAGCTTCTTTCAATTCAGCAGAGGCTCTGGAGAGCAAAAGTGATCTTTGTAACCGTGGCTATTAGGCAAACAGGAGAAACTCTTTCTGCCTTGGGTGCCAGTGTCAGGGAGGAAAGCTGACGAAGGCCTGAGGACGGAGTGGATGAGACTCATTATTGACTCCATTATCCTGCTTCAGTGGACTGTAGAGGAGAGTCCGATTCTGGATTCTCTTCATGGGTGTGGACTGACATACGGTAGACTGGAAAGGTGTCTCATTTTGAGGGAAAACCTCAACGACTCAGCACGAGTGTGAGGTGAACTTGGGACACAGTGCTGTGAAGTATTTTGAAATAATATTCAATATTTATCTGAGCATCACTTTTCTAATGGAATGAAATAGTTTCCTGAGGCTGGGAGATTACTGTGTGAGAAGAAGAATTACCCCGGGGCTCATCCTCCAAGCACTCTGCAGGCTCACTCCCCATCCCCAACCTGGGACAGGGGCACCGCCATTACATTCAGGGGTCAGCACAGGAACGAGAAAAACATGATCTGTGCCAGTGGTTCAAATGCGAAGAGGCACTAGGCCAAGACGGTGCACACACATTAATCCGGCTGTGGCACTGACGTAGTTCTGGGTTTAGAGCAGCCTCAGAGACAGGCCAGAAGCCTTTCTTTAGGGAAAAGAGGATGAGGGTAATTAGACTAAACAGAGCAGAAGGAAGACATTTTACTGAAACAACAACAAAATCCTGACTGGAACTATCTGGCCAGGGGCCGCCAGGACCCTCAAACGTCCACATGGCAGAGGCAGCCCAGGAGGGAGGAAGCAGCCACACACGGATTTCTAAGCTCAGTGTCAGCACTGAGCTCCAGGTCCACTGCAGGGCGAATCCCTCCCAGGGTCCCTGGCCTGGAAGAGTTCTGAGGCCCCTGTGACCCCCCAGACAAGGATCTCCAGAGAGAATATCACAAGCACAGAACTACTTCCGCCTTGCTCTGCTCTCTAGGGCTCCTCTGCTAGGTTTGACCCTGTGGTCGAGCTTTAGGAAGAACTGAGGGAGGTACTGTGTCAGGCTCTGCTCCAATGGCTGTATCGGGAAGACCAGCCTCCCTGCATCTTGGAAGCCAACTGCGATCATGCTTAGAGTAGAGCGGGCAGAGACAGCGAGGACAGCAGGGAGTGAGTCCTGCCCAGCACTGTGCCCAGCACACAGTAGGCACATCACAGATGCCGGCTAGAGCCAACTGGCTGCTTTTAGCTGCACGTCACTGTTTTCCGGTCTGCAGACCGTTTCTGAGTAGGAGCCAACAGCCATGACACTCCTGGGCTTTTGAGCGATCTCCCGCTGATCCTCATGAACCCATTAGTGGAGGAGACGAAACGGCTAAATGTAGCACAGAATCACCCTGACGGAAGAGTGTGAGGGCTGAGCATCCCTGAGCCCCTGTCAAGACATTAGCAGGAAACCAGGAAGTTACTGAAGCCCCAGATTTTAAAAAGCACGAAGATGCCAAAGCAGAGCCAAGCATAGAAAATAATTTCCATCAGTGTGATAAAAAAGAACATGGCTGTTCTAAACGCTAAGCATTCGCATACCCTACCACTCAAAATAATACGCTTGGTTGTATTATTAATAGAGACCACAGAGAAGACTAGATTCTATAATGATACCTCTAATTAGAAACCTGAAGATAAAGGGCAAGCCTTAATTCTCTGAGTACAGTAAAACTTTGTAGGTCAAAATGATGCTTATGCATGGTCCTTACAGGGCGTGTGGTTTAAACGCACTCCAGGAAGTAGAGAAATTCAAGAAATAGATTTTAAGTGGATAAACTGAGACAAAAAGAAACGGTTTAAAGGGAATACGTTCCTTTTATTAGGAAATAGAGCTTTTCAATAAGAGAGCAAACAGAAGGATGTGGAGGACAAGGGCAGGAGCACAGATGGGAAATTATCAAGAAGCTACACTTGTGTTGTCTCCTGAGGAGGGAAAGTGAGTTGAATCGGTACGGGATCCACTGACCAGCTGGCATGACTCAGCACGGGATGACGGGGATGACGGGGATGACGAGGATGACGGGGATGACGGGGATGACGGGAGACCCTTAGCTGAGGACACCTCAGGAGAGGAGCCTGGCTAAGGCTGTCAAGTAGGACAGAGTTTTCACAATTTAGACAAAGAGATGGGGAAGATCCCCTCAGCCAGAGAGGCTAGAACTATGGTAACTCAAAAACAGAATTTAATCTCAGACATAAGCAATATAATAAATTAATAGGCAAGAGTCTTAGAGTAAATAAACTTCAGCTGTTTGGAAAATGACTCAGTCTGTACCTCCCATTACACTGTCCCTACAGAATAAATCCTAGCAGCAGGATCAGCAATCTAAATAGAGACAACAGGGCTCTTTCCATATGAACCAAAGTGGAAATGCAGATAAATAATGTACTTTTTCTCCCCTGAAGGTCAGAGTGAAGGCTTAGAGCTCACTCTATCACTAAGCTACAGCCCTGGCTCGCTTGCTCTCTCTCTCTCTCTCTCTCTCTCTCTCTCTCTCTCTCTCTCTCACTCAATATACATACATACATACATATATATACATACACATATATATACATATATACATGCATACATACATACATACATACATACATACATACATACATACATACAGTGTTGGAGTTTGAACCCAGAGTGTTGTAGATGTTAGATAAAATCTACCTGACTATATTTATAGCCCTCTCGGAAGTGTATTTATTTAATTTTTTTGGTATAGAGTCTCCCTAAATTGCCCAAACAGACCCTACGCTTGGTATCTTTGGCTCCAGCCTCTGAAGTAGCTGGGATTATTGACGTGTGCCATCTACTTGGCTACCATTGGCTGATTTTAAATAGGGATAAGCAGCAAAGAGATGGCGCTTTTGTATTATGAAAAGTATTCAGTAGTGACAGTTAGGGCTCACTTTCAAAACTCCGCTAACAAATCCATCTCGGCTTGTGAACTTTGGGACTTGAGTGAATGAATGAAATGACCCAACATTTGTAATTTCTTGATTTAAAAAAAAAAGAAAGAAAGCTTTGTGGACCGTTAAAAATTAAGGAGTTAAGGTAAGGCTGGAGAGAGAGCTCAGTAGTCAAGACGCATTGTTCCGCTCCTCGGAGACCCAAACTCTCTGTTCCTAGCACCCACGTGGTGCCTGTAATTCCAGCTTCGGGGAAGCCAGCCTCTGTAGCCTCCTTGTGTGCCTGCACACAAGTGCACATAGATGTGACGATATTAAGATCAGGTCACCTCTGTTGAGATCTGACAACGCTGGGGAGAACTTACCTGCAGCAAATGACAGCTTTGCAGGACAGAGCTAAGTCCAGGAAATACTGCCGGACTCCGAAGGTTAAGGCATATTTGAGGGTCTTCCCATCGATTATGAGAGCGAAATCATTCTCCTTCCGGAGAGCGTCTCCGAGGGTGGTGCAGTGGCGGCTGAGCGTTTCCCTCGTGCCCTGGAATACCAACCACAGGTCATCAGCATCCATTTGTTCTACTGCAGTGTCTCTGGGATGTTCAGTAATGAAAATTAGTTATTTTTATAGGTTTTTACCTTTCAAATTGCTTTCGAAAGCCTTTATTCAGTTCTCACGACAGCCCCCGGAGAGGGGGACTGAAAAGGCTATCAGTTAAAGCTGTCCACAGTAGGGCAGGGAGCAGCTCTTAATCCTCCTTGACTTAACCCCATGGCCACAATACTGCAAAAGCACTGTCAGTAAATTCTCTTCTTCAAAAAAAAGAACAATACCAATCTAATTTATGAACTAATCAAAATTGGTTTGCCCTGAACCAAGGGTAAAAGTTGGAGAACATAATTTAAATAATTTATGACTGTTCTTTTGAGAGTACTCAATGCTATTGAGATCAAATTCTCAGGGACCTAGAAGGGGAGACGCGGGGTTTGTAACCTCCTGTAACCTCATGAATTGGCGTTTACGTTTCCACGATGCTGTATTTAGTGGGATAGAGACACGAAGTTTGGTAATCGTGATAGGGCCAATACAAGGAGCCTTTCCATCAACCAGTAGTTAGTTCACTCTTAAGCAGAGTAAAAGCCTTTAGTAGAAGACAAAGCTTTACTCATTTAGATTGTGTATGTATCTGCCACCAAGGGCTGCTTACCCAGCTCGTCAAAAGGAAAAAGTTAAAAACAAAAACAACAAACAAACAAAACCCTCCCACATAAAATTACCATTTCTTTTTTTTTAAACTATTTTTATTTTGTGTGCATGTGTTTGGTTTGCATGTATCTGTGAGAAGGTGTCAGATCCCCTGGAACGGGGAGTCACTGACTGTTGTGAGCTGCCATGTGGGTGCTGGGAATTGAACCTTGGTCCTGTGGTCTTGAACCTTGTGCCTATGTTTTCAACCACTGAACCATCTCTCCAGCCCCCAAATTACCATTTCTTATACCTAGTTTTCATCCCCCAATCCTGCAGACTCTTCTTTAATGCAATGGGCCCATTCAGTTTCTGTTCCCAAGAACCCTGACACTGAACAAATACAATACTCATTCTACACGAGGAGACAGATATTAAACTTTTTTCCCCGAGTGCTAACTCTACAGTTATGTAGATAAAAACAGAATTACCTATAATATGTTTATGGAATAGTATGTGTTTATTATAGTCAAAACAGAGTTACTTGTGATGCTGTATTTGATTGTGCACAGTTGTCAATGTTAGACTAAGTGACCTCTGAGTATGGCTGTGTCCGGTGACAGTTAGATTACAAGTGCTCTGAACTAATGAATGGATTCACATCTTCACAGGATCCTAAAGTGGTGGTGACGCTGGGAAGTGGTGACATGAGAGAGGTGGTGCCTGTTGGAAGAAGCGCCACTGGGTGTGGAGTTTTCTCATCTCTCTGCCCCAGCACTTGCTTGTGTGCTCCCTGCCCACTGTGCTGTTAGCTGGTCCACCATACCTTGCCCATAGAGTGAACTGGACCCAGGAAACTGAGCAAAAGAGTTGTTCTTATCGGGCGTTCCGTCACAGGGATGAGTGAGAAAAGTGACTGGCACATTCCTGCCACAGTTTCAGGGCCTGGCCTGTCATTTCATTTTGAGGGAAGCAGTAAGAAAAGTAAAATTTCACATGGGAGATATTTGAATGTGTTTCTCACAGAGTGTCTTGTCAGTCTAGAATCTGCTTATTTGGGTGATAAACCATGTCACTTTATAGAGTACGACTGCCCAACGTGCCCCAAACTAAAATCTTATAATAAGATGTTTACATTTTATATCTGGGGCAAGTACTTGTTTGGTTCAAGAAGACTTAAGAAAAGGCAGCATGAAAGTCTTTAAAACTCTGCCAATAACGTTTATAGTTGTGCCTGCTCAACTTTATGGTTGCTCCAGAAGGTTTTAAGAGTAAATTCATGGAGATTGGGTGGATGAGTTCATCAGCGAAGCAAAGTTCATCAAACGAAAATAAAGCAAAACAAAAACTCAGAAAATAACCAAAATAACCACTCCCCCTCCAACAAACAAACAAGCAACTGCCTGAAGTATGGTGCAGTGAGTACCACAAGGAGTACGTGCAAGGTCACAGCAGTTTTTCTGTTCTCTCCCAGGAGCCTTCACTGCCTTTCACCTCATCTCTGTAGAAAACTGAGGTGAAACACACATCATCCTATTCCTGCTCTACCATCTTCCAGTGGCTTCCAGACATTGACCCACTGAAGTCCAACACCCTTAGGATGGCATTGAGTCTCCCCGTAGCTGGAGACTGAGGACCTTTCCTCACAGCTCCCTCCACAAGCTGGACTCTTGTGTGTCTCTCTCCCTAGGGTGTCTTTCCTGCCAAAGCAAACTCATCTACCAGGCTCTCCAGCTGCCCACTACAATGGAGCTTATGCCAACAAAACCTTCAGCTCCTTCCGGGGAGTGTCCAGGGCAGAGCCTCTCACCACAACATGTACAGAGCTTATGGTGTGACACACTCAGAGATACATCTTACTGAGTGACAGGACTGATAAATTCCATAGCATTCCATTTCCCCTTATTACACACACACACACACACACACACACACACACACACACACACACAGACACACACACACATACAGATACACACACACACACACACAGATGGAGACAAGAGACATATAGAGAAAATCCTTGTCCTCTTCAGTAGAATTTCAAATAAAGATAAGAGCCCCTGTATGTGTATGTATACATGTATATGTGTGTATACATGTATGTGTATATATACATATGTATATGTGTGTATTTATTATTTATTTCTATAAGTCATTGCTTAAGTGTCACCTGATATGAAAACGCGAAACAAAGCTACCAAGGACCCATAAAAAGCCTCCAATTTTTTTGGGCATCAGAAGAACCCATCCCCAGGGCTATGCAGTGCCCATGCTCCCCAGGCTGTAGGAGCAGCCCCCCATGCCCTACTTTCCTTTCCTAAGGTCCTCTCTGACCCCCTCAAATCAGCTGAAAAACCCTTATTTGTGGCATCAGTACCTCTGCGTTTCCTTGGTGACTATCAAAGATCTTCAGCAAATCAAGAGGTGTCAGGAGATGTAGGAGGCAGCACGTCAGGAGGGTGACAACCTCACTGCACTGAGTTCTCAGCCACCCGCCGGCCCGGGGGATGTGACATTAACACGAATTTGCTAACTCCCACTGTTATTTTAGTTCACAGTGTTCTTGTATAAGGAGCTATGATCCTGGCTGGGTGCTGCTGGGTATAAGCTGTATTTTATCCTTATTTACTGCTGGGAGTATTTTAAAATTCTCTTATTTATGAAACGTCACTGCGTTTTTCCCCAAGCCCGGGAGCTGTACTCTATGTCTATGTTGCACTGAAGCTTATCTCCCGTGGCTATGCATAAATTTATTACTGTGTTAGCTGCCACTCTGTGTCTTTTTTGGCTACTGGAAGGGGAAATGTTTAAACATTTAAACTTAGTGACTTGTGAAACTGAGAATATATAAAGGGGCAGATAAATTAGGAAAATGAAGTCAAAGGCTCTCCGGGGCAACAATAAAAGGCCACGCTGTACTCTGCCTGCTGTCATTTGTACCAGGGACTAAGAGGGGCAACGGAGATGGTCTGAAGTTAAGGCAGTTTGTGGGGACAGACGGACTTGAAGACAGAGGAACTGTCCTAGTTCTGGTTGCCAGTCAGTGAGGGATTGACAAGGGTGGTGACATTTCCTGTGGCGATTCTTTACTCAAGTCCCCACTCCCTGGACCCCAGTGTCCTGCACGCTATGTGCTCAAGGAAAGTGTTCACCACTGGTGCTTACAGAAATCCTCCCCGACCTCCTCCTCTGTCTTCCCCTCTTTGGAACAGCACAACCTTGCTACAACAAACACCACTTCTCAGTGCTGGTTAGCTTCTGTCAACTGGACACAAACTAGTCATCTGGGTGGGGGTGGGGTGTCCCTCAATTGAGGCCTCCTTCAGGTTGGCCTTTGAGCCACTCCTGAGTGGTCCTGGGTTGTAGAAAAAAGCATGCGGAGCAAGATAGAGCAGACCAGTAAGTAGTTGTGGTTTCTGTGTCAGTCAGTTCCTGTTCCCAGGCTCCCGTCCCTCCAGCTGCCCTGATTTCCCTTGATGACAGACTCTATAACCCGTAAGATAATAAACACTTCCCACCCTGGTTTGGGTCCGTGTTTTTATCACAGTAATAGATGATGAACCAGCACAGGTTTTCAAAATCCAAAATCAATGAATAAATAAATGGATAAAACGTTCTCACGACCCCACTTTCCCTGAGTCCTTCAGGTAACGAGAGTTCTTCCATTTCTTTGGACCCCCTGCCTACTTGGCTTATGCACCATAGGATGCTATGGCATGGCTTCGTTTGTATCTCAGGCTTCCACTTGTGACTCAAGTCTGTCATGACGAGGCCACAGAGGCGACTGGGAGTGACATCAGAACTCCTTGCTCCTGTGACCCCTGTGGATGGTTTTCTGCTGGCTGTCAACTCCCCTAGAACCACGGATACATTCAGTTAGAATGAGGGAAGCGTTACTATGTTCCCCTTATTAGAAAAGAAATAGAGAAAAATAAATTGCAATACAACGTCTACTGCACTGAGTAACAGCGACTGCTCGGTGGGTGCAGTAAGATGAACACCCGGGCTAGCTACCTAGTGATCAAGGCAAGCCGTGCAGCTGTAGGCCAAAGAGAAGGGAATGGTACCTATGGTTTATAATAAACCTGGGCATGGGAAGAGGGAGGGAGAGGGGCAGGGACGAATGACGAGGAAGGAGGCAACTATGCTGAATTCTTTCCAACAGCAATGGGATCAGAGGCCTAAAAATCCCACTTAAATTTAGAACGTAAACTGGTCAAAACAGACAGCGTGTTCAGAGAATGCACTCTCATAGAGTAAAACGATACAACAGCAGTCTTTTAGGAACCCAGAGACTGGCAGTTTTACAGAAATCTTTTTCCATAGTTTTACAGGACCTGTCGAAAGGAAACCCTTGATAAAAATCACAGAAGGTGCCCTAGACAATGAAATTTGACACATCTTTAGAGGGAAACCAATCGGAAGCCGTGATTTGTAGCATTAAGTATCGCAGTACACAAGTTGTCCTTTTTTTTTTGTTTTGGCAGAACTGCCTGGAACTGGCTGAAGAACCCTGGGGCCAGATGTGCAGAGAACGTCAGGCCACCTAAGAAGTGGGTCTGTGATGACCCCCAAATGAAGTGCCCCAGAAAGCAGCTGAATTACAATGACCCCGTTCAGCTTCTGGCCTTTCTCTGCTTTCCCAGAAGTCTCTCAGAGTTTATAGGAGCGAGAGTTACACTTAGGAACCAATCCAGGGAACACCCTTCCTGAGGCTGCAGAGATCTCCCTAAAGTAAAGGGGAAGAAAGGGGAAGAATGGGGAAGGAAGGGAAGAGGGATGAGTGGAGGGCTAGCACAACCATGCGGCTACCGGCTGCTCATCTTGCCCTGGAGCTGTGGTTTCTTACTTGTTTCGACCCTAAACAGCTTGATCACGCACCTATCCTCCAGAGGGCACCATCAGGAAGTCTAGTCTCCCTCAACGTTAAAAGGAAATAGGTGCTTTAAGTATCCCAACCATTTGCTGGCGTTTGGGCCCAAACACACGTGAGTACCCAGCTTTACACCTATTCTTGGGGACCCGCTCATGTGAGAAGATGAGATGATAAAACTCTATTATAAATTTTATCCCTAGAAAGGAAAAATAATACATAAACGTTCTGAATGACACTGACTTTAGGACAATATTTGATGAGGCGTTTTTAGTCTGAGATGTATGTTTGTGTCTCTCCCAAATTCCTGCATTGAAAATGCTAACTAGTTATGTGGTGAGGGTGTCCCTGGAGGCAGGGCCTTCCGAGGGTCATTAGGGTAGGAATCAATTTCTGCATGGCTTGCTTTCTAGTGGAGAATCTGGGAAGGCCTCCTCCCCCTGCCACATGAGGATGTGGGAGAAAGGACAGTGAACCAGGAAACGGGCCCCAGGGATCCCTAGCTGCTGGCAGCTGGCTGGTGGACCTTGTGTCTCCGGAATGCAGAGACCTGGGTCTCTGTAGCTGAAGCCACCCCATCTGTGATATTATTCCTGTGGCAGCCAGACTGCACCGAGGCGTTCTTGCTGTTCTTGGATTTGCTCTGCACTTAGGAATTAAGGGACTGGTGTAGCAGTGGGAAGATGGCGCTTTTCACTTTGGCGAGAGTGGACTTGAGAACAGGATGAGCAACACGGGGTTTCATGTTCACTCTCTGCCTTCAGAAAGGGCAACATCTAACAACAGGCTGACTAAAGATGGAGAAGCACCCCAATGTGATGACTGGCTGGAGGCTGCTGGGAAACGGCTCTTCAGAGCACATCTGTGGGCGAGCACAGATTACTCATCAACACAGAGAAAATGGTCACTTGCCCGGGGCACACAGAAGCCAGGGCCCCCTTTTGGGCTCGCATGGCACTCCAGGGTATTGACAGTGCTAAGCTAAGTGCCAGTGCCACGCTATGGAAGTAAACATACCCAAGGTTCAGAGAGTCAAGGTTTTTCTTAATCTCAGATGGATACAGAGAACACAGTAAGCCTTTATCTTCTGTGAAAAGCAGGTATTTTACTTTGAGAAATTTCATAACAAGAAGACTTTTAAAAAGGAGAAATGCCAAATAGCTTCAGCTACTTACTTAATATCCTAGGACTTCTAAAGTGTGTGTGTGTGTGTGTGTGTGTGTGTGTGTGTGTGTGTGTGTGTGTGTGTGTGTGGTGAGAATTTTGGTTTCCTCAAAAATCCAGTTACATTATGTAATTATGTTTTTGTTTTAATCCCAGGTGTGGGATATTGGGCTGCTTCAGATTGTTCCCAGCCGCTATGATTTGTCTCTGGCTCTAGGAGGGACGTGATTTTTGCCAGCTGCAGATAGTTTACGTTTGGAATTCTGGGGACTCTTGTGAGGGTATAAATGGAGAGCCCCGAGAGAGGAAGAGGGAGAGGGGGGAGAGGAAGAAGGGGAGGGAGACGGGGATGGAGAAAGGGAGGGGGCTTGGACCCCAGGCCCATGGTGGCAGCTACCGGTGGTCCCTGCTGCTGCTGCTGCTGGTTCCTGCTGTTGATTTTGCTGTTTTGCTGGACTGCTGTTTGGAGATATCCTGATGACAAAGATTGGACTTGTCCCCAGGAACTCAATGCCCCTAATCATCAGGAAATAGTCTAAAGAGATCTATGCCCCCTTTCTTCTCTAACCGTCTTTCTAGTGTTGAGGGGTTAGAAGGGATTAGGGCAAAATAAGGGTGGGGAGAGGTGGTAGGTGAAGGTAAACAGAGAGAGAAAGAGAAAGAGAGAGAGAGAGAGAGAGAGAGAGAGAGAGAGAGAGATGTGTGTGTGAGAGAGAGAGTGTGTGTGTGAGAGAGAAAGTGTGTGTGTGTGTGTGTGTGTGTGTGTGTGTGAGAGAGAGAGAGAGAGAGAGAGAGAGAGAGAGAGAGAGAGAGAGAGAGAGAGGGTAAGGAGTAGGGGGAAAGAGGTAGAGATTCAGACACTGAGATTCTTGCTGGTCTGGAACTCAGTATTTAACAGTAGCTGATCAAAGTCATGAAACTCCTGCCTTGGCTTCTCCGATGCTGGGGCTACAGGGGTTTACTGCCATGCCTGGGAGGCAGCCACATAAGGAAGGGACCTCCTGACAGCGATGGAGATGTGTGCCCACCCGACTCCTGGCCCGCCTTACTTTGACAATGTCGCCATGAGTTGGTGCTGGAAGGCTTGAGTGGAGCTGGGCTCTGCCATACTGACGTTTGCTCAGGCAGGTTCCACCGAGTCAAGCTTTTTCTTATCGATGGGACTGGGTTAGTTCTAACCCTATGGAGCAGGGGTGCTCAACCGGTGGGTGGTAGCCTCTTTGCGAGGTCCAATATCAGATATCAGATGTCTACATTATGATTCATAACAGCGATGAAATCACAGTGCTGAAGTAGCAATGGGAAGAATCTATCTCATGGTGGGGGTCACCAACCTGAGGAACTGTATTAAAGGGGTGCAGCATTAGGAAGGTTGAGAGCCACTGCTCTGTGATTAAGGATGCATGGGCTGACTCCCTTATTTATGGATAAGCCATACTGCTTGGTGCTCAGCCCAAAGCTGACACCTGAGTTCTTTACCCGTCTCTGACGTCAGGTCCAACAGAGGTGACCACGTGATAAGGAGCACCTGCAAACTACTGAGCCCTGCACAATGTCAGAAAATCCAGGAGGTGCTGCACTGGGCTTACTTTCCCAATGACACCATCCCCATCTACCTGTGGCCGCTAAAACTCAACTCTCCCAGCACGCCTTCTACTACATAAACATTATCTGGAAACCTGACGGCCCTCCAGCTCTCGAAACGAGAACATATCCTCTTCTTGAATGGCATATGGTTCCTGGTGCATGGTGGGAGGAGAAATATTTATATAATTAATGTCTGCTTTTCCTTAGCAATTTCTGCCCGAGGCAGAACAATGTGATACAGCTCATTTCAAAAATTTTGAAGTAAAATGGAGTTTCTCCATCCCGATTTGCATGTTCTTATATGAGTGACACATTAATATACGTGTTTGTTCATGGTAGATGTCAGGCTTGTTTTTCCAGCATACTCTTCAGCTACATTAAGGCACTGAATAATTTTTAAGCATGGAGATAAATTTCACCCCGACAGTGGAGCTCACTTTTCTCTGGTTTTATTTTAATTTACCACAATCTAAGGACACTATTAAAAAGATAACATACACACACACACACACACACACACACACACACACACACACACACTAGCTAAACATACTTTATTAGCTGCTCTGGTGGCTTGTGGTCCTACCTCATCATCATTTAACACATGAGTTTTATGACCAAATGTTTCATTCTTCCTCTACCCTTTAATGATCTCCAAATGTTCACGCCCTAAAGTTGCAAATTAACAGAACATTCCGGGAACATTTTTAATAACACATTCTGACTATATCAAGTATGGACAACGTTAGTACGTTCTTAGAGAGTGAGTTATGACTCCTGTAATAACAACTTGGATAAACCACTGGGTATTACTTATTTTCCTACAACATGTTACTGATCCAGTGGAACACTGGACATTCCAAGTACGCCTACGCAATGCATATATCAACCGCTCTTCCTGCTACTGCAGGCCAGAGTAAAAGGATACACACCCGAGAGTAGGGAGAAACTGCATTTATACACAACTGGGCCATTTAGTATGCATTTCAGTCAGGAAAGCTAGTGTTCTTTGACATAGTTTTTGATCGAAAACCTTTGGTGTTTCTAAATTCCTATCCTAAATTAGGATGTAATATTTAAAAACATATGTGTAGAGAACCAAACAATATAAAGTTTTTTTTTTTGTTTTTTGTTTTTTTGCAAAATGTGTAAGGGTAGACAGAAAGTGAAGTCATTAAAAACATATGGTCAGTGAGGTCCTCCAAAGTAGCTTCGTGGAAGGCAGCCAAACGATTGTATTTCATCAATGCATATTGCTAAAGATAATGGGGGAGGGGTGGGCAAAAAATATCCCACTCTTTGCCGATATACAAGTATGGGTCTTCCTGAATGAGGGTAGATGTAAAACACTGTAGTTAGGAAAACCGGTCCAGTCTCCCAGAGGGGTCATGCCATCTGCGAAAGGTCAAAGGTCACAAAATGGAAGCAGGTAAGAGAAGGGAGTTGGAGTGCTGGCTAAATTGCTCTTGGACTCTCAGCGGAAGTTAGAGATTCAGGATCATGATAGATTCCATAAGGAAAATAATTCCTTGGGAGCATCTAGTCTCGCTCGGGTAGAGAAGAGAGGAAGGAAGGGAGAGGAGTGTGGAGTGGGTAGCCAGTCTGTGTTTTGGTGTTGGGGTCAGCGTATGCAGTAAAGAAAGATCAATCCAGGGAAAGGAAGGAAGAATGAGGTGGGGACGCAATTATATAATTTAAATAGTTCTGTGGATAAAGGCTTTTACCAAAGCCGTCGAGGTAATTATTTTAAACCACCACTGAGAGTCTCCTAAACACTTATTTTGAGGTTGGTATTAACTATTCTCCAGCGGTGGCTGTGATTCAGACGGGGAAGGAAGCATTCTTAGAGGGGCTGGCTTCGGCAGCCCTCCAGCCTCTCCTACTGCCTTCAGTTCAGCCAGGATGAGGTTGCTCAGAATATACCGATGGTCTTGGGAAAATAAGCAATAATCAAATTACCGTATCAACGGCCTGGAGAAGGTAAGTACAGAGGGCTAGGAGAAGCTGTTTCCCAGACACAGAGAAAACGAATGCTGGACCCATTTGCTTAATCATTTCAATTAATGAGAAGAGGAATATGGGAGAGTCATTATCTGCAGGTCTTCCTTAGGGCAGAGCCCAAATGCACACTGTTCCTATTATTCTTTGTGTGTATTCAATAACCTATATGCACAGTTCTCGTACGGGCAAACCAGAATTCTATGAATTTGCAGAAGAGCATTCTCTTTGAGCTGCTCTGTGTCCCGGGCGGGCGACTGAAAGAATAAATGAAACAAGATGGAAGATACGTCGATGATTCTCAGGACATAGGATCCTGTGACTGAGTCATTCTGTCACTAGAGAAGGTACAGCTATTCAAAGGTGGATCCCAATTGAGATAAAAAGCGCACTCTAGATTTGGAGTAGTGGAAGTGGAAAAGTCAGGGTTCCTGAATGTGGATCACAGAAAAGCTGTCATCTCAGGCAGGGGAAGAGACACAGGTGGACCAACAGCCCCATCCCTACCTACAGGAGGGGAGGACACCTGGCACCTCAGGCAGTCTTCACAGACTGCTGTTGGATGTGATGTTGTTCTGACTGCCAGAGGCATAAGTGGGGGAGACAGAGAGAAGGCAAAAGGCCAGGAGCCAGTCCTCAGAAATGTCAACAGTTTGTGGGGAGCTGTGCAAGGGAGCAGCCTGGTTAGAAAGCACTTATCCGTAATTCTAGGTCTCAGGGAAGAGTGCAGATGTCTAGGCGGAATGAGGTAAAGAATATTCAGATTTGAGGGCAGGGGGATTTCTTGAAACAGAGACACCACGAATCTGTGAACAATTTCAGTCAGGGTTCTGTGCAGCAGTCGGTCTTGCTGTGCTGTGTTTACTAAAGGGGACATATTTAATTCCACGAGACCAAACAAATGTGTGTGTTTGATGGGTCTTTTTCAACCCCATGCTCTGGCTGCCAGCAGATATGGTCTCAAATTAGGGGGGTGGAAATTAAACGATTTGTTCAGGCAGCATTTTTACCTTTTAGCAATGCTTACATTTCTTACCGGGCATAAGCAGTGTACCTTACAGGATCTGAACAACCTCTCTACCACAGGGAGTTACAGGAGAATATCTTGGCTTCAGGTAGAGAACAGTAACACCTTTAGCTATGTGAGGACTTGGAGACCTCGCTCCGAAAGAACTTTGCTAGTGGTACAGGAGAATGGAAGCTCCAACATGCATGGAAGAGAACTCACTGTGGTTTCAAACCTGTCTAAACTAGTTTTCAAAGCAATACAAAACGTATTGTATTAGACTCAGGGGACACATCAAAACAAAACCTGAAGTAGCTCAAATTTTCTTTTTTTCTCCCTTTCTTTTCTGGAGTCAAGTCAGTGACTTGCTTATTCTGGATTCCTTTCAGAAGCCATTTACTGATGGCTGGTTCCCAAAACAGTGAGGTTTGTCTGCATAAAACATGTAAGTTGAGCCCAAAAGGGTATAGATGACAGCTTCAGCATTTATATCCCGAATGTCCTCTATGTTATAGTAGAAATTTACACAGTGTTAGAAGGTCAAATACAGGTAGAAGAAAAATTAGCCATTCCATGAAGGGTTTTCTTTTACTAGGGTGTTGGAATTTTTTTCAATGCTTATTAAATTAATCTCCAATGTGGTCAACAATTAATTTTTCATAAAATATATCAAAAAAGAAATACCAGAATCTATGATCAAAGTTATGGTTGGTTTGGGGCCATATTCTTCAACTAGAGAAATGGAAGCAATTTCAGAGCAAGGTGGCTATGTAAAGTTCTCTCTCACAGAAGCCAGCAATGAAGAGCTCTGCTCTCCTAGGAAAAACACCGCTGGAAGTTACAGTAAGAGTGGAGGAGGCCATCACAGCACTTCTGCATTGCTGACCCAAGCAGGGTGTAAAACAAAGGGGAGACTAGGGACATGGGAGGAGCAGATGCCCCGCCTCTTTGAGTCTGACTGGAGCCTCTAGCCAGCTGAGAATCAAACATCCAAACTTAATTAACATTTGCCATGAACGTTGCCTACCTAGAGAGGAATATTCTTTGTGTCGAGTTATTTTCAAATACAAATGTTAAAGTAGCAGGAGCTATGCCGAATGCCCAGGAGTCCACTCCTTCCCTCCCTTGCCAATTGTAAACCAACAATGTGCTTACTAAGAATCGCATACACTTAACCCCTTGTGGAACTCTTGTTACTCATGGTGAACCTTTGCAGATGGCAATCCCTATCTAAGGCATCTTAGAAGAACCATATAATCTCATTTACTGAAAAAGAAGGGGGTGCGGGGTGGCAGAGGCAGTGTACAGCTACCTCTGGCTCTCACAGCGTGGCTATCAGCACTTGCTACACACTAGCCACCATGGCCAGTATTTAATGGGCACTGTTGTGTTTAATCCGTATAATAGCATGTCTAGGACTTAGATATTTTCATGACTTCTATTTCACAAGTGTGGCAGTTGAAGATAAGGACAAAAGAACCCCATCCCATGTATTATGCTCTGGAGTCAAACAACTAAGTCCCCAGACCACCTACCTGTCTGTGATTGGCCTAGAGTGGATCTAGATCCACTTCTAGATTCCTCAGCTGCAAGAGAAGCCTAAGAATGTGCCTGTTAGCATTTCCAGGTGAAAACTGGATTTCCTTGTTCAGTCCTCAGTCTAGCACTTGGTACAAAACAGATTTAATAATTATAAGGTCTTTTCTCTGCATAGACGAGTAATGCACGGAATCCTGGACACATGACATCCTGTCTTGGCAGGTTGTAGAACTTCTAGAACACAATAACTAGATGGCAGATGAATGCCACGAGGGGCAGGCCTTTGGAGGGTAAAGCCTGGCCCAGTTTTGGGTCCCATCCTTTGCCTTCTGTTCTACTAAGACACAAGGAGAAGATGCGTCATCTTGCATGCACGAATTCTGACATACCTTCATACTACGTACTGTGATGGATTCAAACCACGTGTCCAGCAAATCCTTCCTCCCTTGGTGTTTTTTTTTTTTTCTTTTGTTTTTTTTTTTTGTTTTGTTTTGTTTTGTTTTTGTCATGGTATTTTGTCATGACATTGAGAAAAGCAACTTGAAGGCATGGAAAGTCAACAAATTCTACTTTTCTAGGAGACAGATGATACATAAGTTCTCAACACAACAGGTTGGGTATCTTGAGTAGGCTGGATGGGAATGACTGTAACATCAGAGACAGTCTAGAAACAAACACACCCAGAGGAGCAGAAGGGGTTGGGGCTGGTTTGGAACTAGGGAACCTGGGAGCCTTTAACTGTGAGCAGAGGGGATTTATTTCTCTGAATATCATTCTTGTTAGCTGAATCAATGAACTATCTCTCCATCTGTTCCCCAAGAGAAAGCCAGGCAAAAGAAAGAAAGGAGTGGGCACTAGAGTAGGAATGTATCTAAGATCCATGTATTCCTTCCGGGAGAGTCCACAGTTCTCATACACAAGAGATGCTAGACACACGCAAGGCTCAGGAGACCCAAGAATGATGGGCCTGGAAGTTACAAGTGGCTTAAGAACTAACAGTCTCTTAGCAACTTGCCCTAGATTTGACAGGAGAAACCAAGGTGCAATTTTGAGCTACTGCAATGAGACAAGTCTTCAAGATTTCTCTAATCATGTAAAAACTTAGTTCAAAGTTACTAAAGAACGAGCTAGAGCGACCGCTCAGCCGTTAAGAGCACATGCTGTTCTTTTAGAAGAAATGGGTGTGAGTCCCAGCAGCAGAATCACTTAGGGCTAGAACATTAACTGTAACTCCTGTTTCAGGGGGACCTGACACTTCTGGTTTTCACAGGCTTATATGCACACACAGACTTATACACAGAATTAAAAACAATAAAAATAAATCCTAAAAATAAAAATAAAAAAGCTACCAAACAAGTATAGAAAGAGGAACAGCAAACAGATACCAAATCACTGGGAGTATTTCTAGAGCTCCACAGTGCTGCGATGCCAGAAAGACTCAAGGAATCTCACAATTACCTTTCTTAATGGGACATAAACCTGGTCTTCCCACAACAGTTTTCAGTAATCTTGGGAGACTTTAATTAGAATTTGGGAAGTAAAAATAGGTCACAGTATTGCATTCTTGTAGTTCTTGCCTCACTGTTCAAATGCTTTCGTGTTAACATATTTTAAATAAAGAATTGTATGATAGAAGGGTTTACAGGACGCGTACGAAGGATGCTGTGGATGAGTCAGTATGTTAGGGGTTCTGAGAGGTTTGTGGGATCCTGCCTGGGCACTGGGTGGGGCTAGGGCAAAAGCATATTTCCATGAAGCCAGAATATTCAAATTCTTGACTCTCTTACCAGAACTATGCTCAGTTAGAGCGTAATCAGGATCCCTAAGAGAGCTGGTCAATGAAAGGCAATAAAAATCATACAAAGTATGGAAAAGCGTCTGTTTATTACTTAATAGGTAACTTTGAAAGTCTTTTCTTTGTGTATGCGACATATGCACGTATGCTCGTGTGTGTGTGTGTGTGTGTGTGTGTGTGTGTGTGTGTGTGTGTGTGTGTGAGAGAGAGAGAGAGAGAGAGAGAGAGTGAGTGTGAGATCTGGGAGTCAATGTTTAGATGACTTTCTCCCCATCTTGTTTGCTGAGATGAAGTCTCTCATTGAACCTGGTCTTGCTAATTCTGCTAGGCTAGCTGGCCAGAAAGCTCCACAGATCTGTGTTTCTGCTCCTCCAGGGTTAAAGACATGTGACATCATGATGGTTTTTAGGTGGATACTGGAGATTCAAACACCAGTCTGTATGTGTGCAGCCAGTGTATTATCCACCGAGGCGTCTCCATAACCTGAAGTTCTTATTTTTAAATGTAAAAAGTTCAACAGGTCTCTCTGCCTAAGACACCTCTTTGTCTTGTGCTGGCCCCCCAGTAGTAGGAGTAATTGGAGACAGGTAAGCCTGTCAGGTTTCCGTTCATGTCTGAAGAATGAGACATTTGTTGGGCATATGTCTTCTTTATCTGGATGTATGCGTTTATTCAAAGGCTTTAAAAACTGGCCAGGGGGTGTTTTGTTTTGTTTTTGTTTGCTTTCTTTCAAGAAGGTTGATGACGCCAAAACGCAAGACATGGGAGAAAGCTAGTGCTGCTTTTAGACAGTCTGGTTCTGGGAGACAGACGGTTCCTTTATAGAACCACCAGGAGAAACTTCCCCTCCCTTTCAGATCTAGCATTTCCCTAGGTAACTCAAGTTGGCCTCAAACTTGTTATCCTCCTGCCTCTGCCTCCTGAGTGCTGAGATCACAGGCTATGCCAACTGAAGAAGGAAGATGTTTTAGATGTGATTTTTTTGACCTTCAGAACATAATTCTTTATAACAATGTAACATGAGACCTATCGTTTGCACTTTAACATTAGTATGATGGAAAAATTGGACATTGTATATAGGAATATGTGTCTCTCATACGGAAGACAATTGACAGCTAGAACGTACTGCCTCATGAAAAATATTAAAGGCGGAAAGCGATACTTATTATAAAAATGCTCAGTATTATAATGCACAACAGAAAGCTATTGGACTCGCACCCTTTCCACCACATTTTATGACACCTCTTTGTATGTCCCATACACATACTTTGCATGTCCCACGCATCACCATACCAAGGCTCTGCCCAAGGTAATAGTCTCATATATATTGGCAGCTAGACTACGGCTCTGAGAAGCCGATTTCAATGTTTAAGGTCCCATTGTGCTGTTTCAGAGGACAATTCCTGAGCACTTGACAAGCCACACATTCATAACTTCACTCCTGAGACAGCATGTTTCTGTTTATTATTTGTTAATTGTTCTCTGTGCTCCTGGAATGATCACCCCGAGCCTTCTTGCTGTCAATCAGTACAGTCTGAAGACA
Source organism: Rattus rattus (assembly GCF_011064425.1). Taxonomy (NCBI): domain Eukaryota; kingdom Metazoa; phylum Chordata; class Mammalia; order Rodentia; family Muridae; genus Rattus; species Rattus rattus. The sequence goes on from NC_046164.1 coordinate 24,809,031, forward strand.
GACTGGCCGCCTTTCTTCCTCTCTGCAATGGGGAATACAGATAATAATTTACCCACAGACATTCTAGCGGCTCTCAGGATTCGCCTGAACTCTGAGTCATTGGGTTTTTATGACGGATCAGAAGGCGCAGTGCAGAGAGATGCTTCATCTCCTGCTGAGAAACAAATGAGTTCATCCCAGGAGGTCTGACCCCAGACGGCCAGATTGGTACACTCACCATTTGGCTCCCAGGGAGAAAAAGCTTCCTCAGTCATTGTTTGGAATACTAGCAGTCAGGATTGCAGGCAAATGAGTGCTAATTCCACGAGCCACAGGGTCTGCCTCCTACCACGAACTACTTGAATTCATAAGGAGACTTTAGATATGATGAATTAACTTAAATTGGAAACTGATGCACTTTTTCCTTTTTTTTTTTTAAAGGGAAACCCTTAACTTAAAATTATGTGGTGACTTAAACTGCTCCAGTATTTATCTGGTATTTACTACGTGTTAGGTAATTTGCTGGGCACTGGGAAGGATAAGCCAGAGCTTTCAGTGAAATCCTGTGTTCTTGGGAGTCTCCTCTCTCTTATTTCTTGGAAAAATAGGTAGAGAAAGTACTTTTGAGGTGTTTCCTCAAAAAGTACTTGAATTTGAATTTCCACCTTAGAAATCTAAAAATAAAAATAAACACCACGGTCTCAACAATATATGACTAGCATGTGTGCTGGCTGCATTTGTCCACGTGACATAAACCTAGACAGACCTGGGAAGAGGGACTATTGGCTGAAGAACTGCCTCCATTAGACTAGCTCCTGGCTGTGTCTGTGGGGGCATTTTCTTCATCGCCAGTCCGTTGTGGGTGGCGCCGTTCCTGAACACGTGGGGCTCAGCTATATAAGAAAGGCAGCTGAGCAAGCCATGAGTGCACTAGTGAGCAGTGTGCCTCGTGGGCTTTGGTTCAGTTCCTGCCTGGCTTCCCTTGCTGATGTGACGGGCTGTAACCTATCCGGCAAATAAACCCTTTCCTCCCGAGTTACATTTGGTCATGGTGTTAATCACCACAAGAGAGAGCAAACTGGGATGCTGTATAATGGCTATTTTTGATAGTTCCCTTTCAAGTTGTCATTTACAGCACTGGCTATCTAAAACACTTGAATCAATGATTATCTAGGAAGTACATGGGCATGACAGAGAATAATAAAATAAAAGCAGGCATGCTGGCACAAGCTACAGAAGAAAAAGCCTCACCTCAGCCCTGTTTGTGGCCACTCCTGGTGGCTCCTTTTCCAAGGACCATGGGGTCAAGCCTCCCAGTTGTCCTTACACCACATCCTTGCCCCTGGGGCCCTACTTCCTTCCTCCTGTACATTTTTACATGCGATTCATGCCTACTTGTTCTTCCAAACATGCCTATATGTCACTGCTGTGACATGTACCTCCTATGCATGAAGTTGAGGACTACCTCCTGTGTGGGCATGTTCTCCAGTTTGCCACGGTGGGACTCAGATCACCGTTCCAGTTCTATTTCTGTCATTTCCTTCTAGGTGCCTTGCAAGTAGCATCCGCAGTTAGCGAAGATGAAGTAGATTCGTGATGTCCATCACACAGACATAACACTGGGTAAGGTATAGCAAGTGCAAAGAGCAATGCCTTAAAAGGCGAAAAGCAGCCTGGGATAAGGGAGGCAGCCCAAGAATGAATGGGGGTGACCTTAGCTGTGACTCACAGCACTGGGGATATGGAACCTGAGGAGGCCACCCCTACAGGAACCACAGTGGAACTGTAGAGACACCAACTCACCCAGAAAACGTTCAACCCAAAATTTATTCTGACTATAAGAAATGCAGGGACAGGGGATGGAGCGGAGACAGGCAATGGCCAACCAATAACCAGCCCAACTTGAGACCCATCCCATGGGCAAGCACCAACCCCTGACACTATTAGTGATGCTCTATTATGCTTGCAGACAGGAGCCTAGCAGGGCTGACCTCTGAGAGGCTTCAGCCAGCAGCTGACTCAGATGGATGCAGAGACCCACAGTCAAACTGGCTGGAACTTGGGGACTCTTATGGAAGAATAGGAGGAAGGATTGCAGGGCCCCCCAAAGTAGATAGGAGTCCCACTAACCTGCACCCCTGGGGCTCTCAGAGTCTGAGCCACCAACTAAAGAACATATGTAGTCTGGGCCTGGGCCTCCCACACATATGTAGCAGACGTATAGCTTCTTCTTCACATGGGTCCCAAACAACTGGCGTGGGAGCGATCCCAAAGGCTGTTGCCTGTGTGTGGGATATGCTCCTCTAGCTGGGCTGTCTCGTCTGGCCTCAGTGGGAGAGGACACACCTAGCCCTGCAGAGACTTGATGTGCCAGCGTGGAGGAGTACTCAGGGGAGCCCCCACTGCTCAGAGGAGAAGGGGGGAAGGATTGTGGGAGGGGGTGACTAGGAGGGGGAAGTAAGTGAAGTGAATTAAAAAAAAAAAAAAAGGAAAGAAATAAACATCTCCAGAAAAGTAGCTAGTTTGAACTCAAGATATTGCACCAAAAGGCCAACCTTCCCCCTCTTCTATTCTCTCAGATCACCAATGAAACGACTGGGCCTAAAGTCAGTGCTCAGCAAAGTGAATGAAGTATTGATTGATTGATTTTTTTCTAAGCCTGTCACCAGCTCTGCAGATTCTGTTTTATAGCCATGGAGAAATTCTACATCAAACAATGACCGATTTCTTCGAGGAAGCAACTTAGATCCTGAAAGAAGAGTGATTTGGCAGCCACAGGAGTTTAGATTGCTTTTTTGCCCTCTTTCTCCTCTCTCTGGCAGCGTTTAAGGGGCTAGCGTCAACGGGGTGGCATTCTATTTCTTTTTGCCTCATAAGTTTTGAGGAGCTTAGGCAGTTTTCGCTCACATGCTTCTCTGTCAGCCACAGCATCCCCTTCTCCCCAGGGGCAGATACACACCCGGGCTCAAGTGGAGCCCTGAACAGGATGAGTGAACAATGTGAGGGTTTTCTGGGACTGCCAACCTCTGACACGATGAGCCTGGTGTCAGCTTTTCCTCCCAATATTTTACCTCCCACCATTCCTTCTCCTTGATAGAAAGGAGTGAAGGAAAGTGAGCACCATCGCACGGCTGACCTGATGTGGACGTTCCTCTGAATGAGACCACATTTGGACGTCTTTGGAGTACAGAGGTACTGAGGAGAGAGGGCTCGATTTTTTTTTTCAAGTTTTTCAGTGGGTCACGAAGCACACCACCTCACTCATGATTAGTGACTAGATGATAGAGTTACTTATCGTTTGAGTCTGAGGTGCTTCCTGTTTCTAGCTGTATGACGCTACCACAGTGTTGCCAACTTAACAAAATATAGGACCACCTGGGAGATGGTCCCAGACATTATCTTGGTCACCTTAAGGAGATAGGAAGGATAGGTCCACCTTGGTTGGCATTATTCCTTAGACAGGGATCTTAGACTGTATAAGCTGGAGGAAGCCAGCAAAGTCTTCAAATGTATGCATGCATGTGCTGCTTCTGACTGCAGATGTGATGGAACCAGCTAGTTCAAGCTCTAGCTGCCTTGAAATTTCTGCCATGGTAGATTGAACCTTGAACTGTGAGCTAAAACAAACTCCTTATCTGATAAACAAAAACAAACAAACAAACAAAAAACCCAAAACACAAAAAGCAGTGTCTGGAGTGTGGTATGACTTCTTTTATTTATTTTTAGATTTATTTATTTTATGCATATGTGTTTTGCTTCCATGTATGTAAGGCATCGGATCCTTTGGAACTGGAATTTGTGGTGATTGTAAACTACCATGTGCATACTGGAACTGAGCCTGGGTCCTCTGTAAGAATCAGAGTGCTTTCACTGTATCTTTTTTTTTTTTTTTTTTTTTTTAACAGGAAGGAGTATGGACTGGTAAGAAGTAAAAAGGCTCACTGAGTTAACAGTGCTTGCTGCCAAGCCTACTGACCTGAGTTCGATTCCCATGTGGTGGAAGGATAGAACTGACTCCTGCAAGTTGCCTCCTTGCCCTCTGACTTCCACATACACGTCTTGGTATGCTCGTACATACACATTAAATATAGAAATGTAAAAACAACAACAGCAGCAGCAGCAACAACAACAACAACAACAAAACAGAGTAACATCTCCATGGATAAACACCTGTCACATATAGACTAGCTGTCCGGATAAAGGCACAAGCAGTAAGGTAGATTTAGATGCAAACATGGATGGTCCACTTTCTACCATCTGTATTGTTCTAGGGAACTAAAAACGTACATGGTGTGCGACAAAAGTCCTTAACAAGTTATAATCTTATGTTCAAGTTCAATATTCTCCTTTCCATCCTCCAAGGACGACTTGACCTTCCCTGTTAGAACTTTCTGCTTCAAACATTCTTCCCCGCTCAGTGAGTCCCCTCTACCAGATTAGCTATTACCTTCTTTATAAATGCATCCTTACACATGACAGGAGCCCCACGGCAGACATCTTCCGAACCTATGTATCGGTTTTGCGCTGTTATTTGTGGGCATTTACTTCACTTTTTACGGGTCAGCTGTTAGGGGGCAGGACTGACTTGGTCACTGTTCATAAGAGAATATCTTGGCTTTGGCAACTCAAAGCTGATACACAGGAATGTGGGGAGACGGCAGAAGGGTGTGTGATGCGGAACCATGGTGATAGTGCCACAAAGCCACACACATTATAGGACATTCAAAGATTTTACAAGAAAGGGGAAAGGTATCAGGGTTTAAGGGTGACTAATGAAAACATTTGCAATCAAGTGATTTCTGTGACACATCCAACTTGTAGACATTGTCCCCCAAGCCTCTCCAGAATCTCCCAACACAGGCGGGGTAGCTTTGCAGCTTCACCCAAACCCCTAATTATCAGGTTTGCGCCGCTCCGAGTTTTGCGTCATGATAACTATTTTAAGCAGCGGCAAAATCATCACCTCGCCTGCTTTGTCTTCCACCTTAAACTACAAGTAGCCACCTTGACTTTAGAGCATTTACAGGTCATTTGTCCCACATAGCATTCTGCTAAATATTTCATCCTAGTAGTTAGGGCATTAAAAGGGGGGTGGGGGTGGGAATCACAAAAACAAAACATCAAGAGCCCTTTGTAGCCAGCATGGTGGTTTTGTGTTGCTTAGTATAACTCCGAAAAATCCTCAAAACCAGAGAAATACATTTTAACACTGGACACCAAAGCAGATACAAAAGGCTCAATATATAAAATGCAGTATTCTGTATGGATGAGTTGTGGTGCACTGGCAACCCACCGACCCAAAGTTTTCGTGAAGCAGCTTCTCTGTCACACGCATTAAGGACATTTGGCAATTGTCAGTTTATATTAATGCTGTGCAAAGCTGTACACATCCTTAAAGCAGGACAACGGCAACAGAGTCTAGAAAGGCATCTTCTAACCTCATGCATGTAAAGTGTTTGCACGGATCTCTGTGTAAGCAGGAAGGAAGGTTTGGAAGAACAAAGTCACTTACGTCAAGAGAGCCTTCGTTTATAACGATCATTCCCATGTTCCTCCTCAGAAGTCTACAGGAGTGTCCTGGGGGCACACAATCAGGAGATGTGATTAGTCTCTGGAAAGAAATGAATCAGGTAAGGCAATGACACAAACAAACACCTAAAGAGGATGTTATGGAGAGGAAAGGGTTTCAGTTGTTTTCCAGACTAATAGGAAGGTTAAAACAAAATGTTCTTGCTGGGCATTAGGACAGGTGGGCAGTAAGGCCATCATTTGAAGCTGCCTGGATAAACAATATGGAACAATTGTGTTTAGCATCTCTGTTAGCATTTTGTCTCAGCTCCGCTCCACAGTCACCTGGCAACAACCAGGTGTGCCTGACTCACTATAAAAGGAGCTGCTTGCCCCCTCTTCTCTCTTTCTCTTACCTCCTTGCTCCCACTCTCTCTCCATTCACCACCCCGATTCCCTTCCTCCTCTCTCTCCACATGCTCATGACCAGACACACTCTCTCTCTCTCTCTGTCTCTCTCTCTCTCTCTGTCTGTCTCTCTCTCTCTCTCCCACTTCCCCTCTGCCTTTCTCTGCCTCTATTACCCTCTCAACGCCCCTCCCCATACCCTGCATAAACTCAACTCTATACTATTCCATACTGTGGTTGGTCCCTCAGGGGGAAGGGATTCATCTGCATGGGCTCATCCCCATACCTCACCACACATCCACAAAACATATTCCCCCCTCTCTTTATCTTTTTTATAAACACATCAATCTCCATGTCCAGAAAGCTGCCAAGCTTATGTGCAATATCCTTGGAGAGTAATGGGCCGCTGGATGTTTGCCAAGCAGGGTTCAGGATGGTGGGTGACTCTCTTGGAGCCGCTCGCCCCCACCATCTCCCTGTCTTGGATGCTCATGGCATCATCCTCTTGCCTTCTTTCTCTTACTTTGCTGTATTCCCTCTGCAACAAAGCCACTCCTGTGTTAAAATCCATGTCTGTCTATTTTATGCTGGCTTTGTACAGTTGATATAGCTGACGGGACACAGGCTACCCTGGCAGACTCATCTCACAGTAACAAAGATTACAATGGCGGCGTTTCCGCTCAGTGCCTCTGTAATCTCAGGGTCTTACTCAGCCATCCTCACAGAAGCCTCCTCCTGTGGCAGCTGGAAACAAACACAGAGACCCACAGCCAGAAATCTATGCAGAAAATGAGAGATCTCAGCACACTCAGGCCTAATTGGGATGTCTCCATAAAACCCCTGCCCTCAGAGCCTAGGGAACCCTGGGGAGAGCAGGCAGTGGGAGTGTAAGAGCCAGAGACAGAGGACACCAAAGAACCAAGGCCCTCTGAACCAACTTACTTAAGCATGAACTCACAGAATCAAGAACCAAGGCCCTCTGAACCAACTTACTTACGCATGAACTCACGGACCCTGAAGCAGTGTGCACGAGGTCTGTAGAGGTCTGCACCACGTGAGGTGGGACCTAGAGCTAAAAGGAGTGCACACAAGTCCTCATTCCTAACCCGGACGCTAGCTCCAGTTGGTAAGGACTTGCAAAGGAAAGCCTAGTTTTCTCCAAGGGAGTCTCAGTGGGGAAATGAGCCACTCCCAAGGGTCGATGGTCAACAGAAAAGCAGTTCAATAGTACCCTTGTCTCAAAATGTCAGGACAGAGCCTTAGAATGTTTTCACATTGTGATTTTATTCTATTTATGCATTTCCTCTCTCTTTGCCCTACAGATCCTTTGTGTGTGTGTATATGTGTGTATATATATATGTATGTATGTATGTATATATATGTATATATATATATATAAAATTATGGTTTCTAGTTTAGTGTTTTTATGGACTCTGAGTGTGTGAATGAGTGGCTTTCTGTCTATATCTGTTTCTTATACCTTTTTTGGGCTCTTTTCCTTTTGTTTGTCTATTCTGATGTATTAGTTTTTGTTTTATCTTATATTTTATTATTATTCCTTAGAAGGGCTGCTTGTTTTCTAATGAGGCAGAGCAGGGGCGGATCCAGATGGGAGAGGAGAGGAGAGGAAGGTGGGGAGAAACTGGGAGGAGAAGAGAGAAGAAACCATAATGAGGAGACATTAAGTGAGAAACACTCTCTTCAATAAAAGGGAAAAAACGGGGAAGCCAGTCACCTCTCACCATTGGTTAAAGCCATCACAGCTCACCCCCTGCCCCCTGTCCCCAGATCAATGTGGCATCACCCCAACTGGCCACTTTGCTATGCTGCTTTCCAGGATAAGGCCAATCTAGCACTCAGAGACTGTGTCCACAGGAAACTCACGTCTTTCCCTGTTTCCTTCACATACACTAAGAGCAGTCCAGAGGCCCTGTCACCTACAGCAAATTCTTCCTTCTCTTCTAGGTCTTCCCAAATGCCACCTTCTGCACGAGCTCTTCCTGATTTCCCTCTGTGCAATGTTCTCTTTCCTTCCATTTGGGGTGTGTGTGTGTGTGTGTGTGTGTGTGTGTGTGTGTGTGTGTGTGTGTGTATGTGTGTATACACATGTATGTACAAGCACATGGAGGCTGAAGGCCAAACGTGAGTGCCATTTCTCAAGTATCCACCTTTTGTTGTTGAGATGGAGTCTCTCACTGGTTTAGAGCTCACCCTGAAGGCTAGGCTGTCTGGCCTGTGACTCTGTCTGCCTGCTTGTCACTGGGATTACAAGCATGTACTATCACAGATGGCTGTTTTACATGGGTTCTATGGGGTAAGCACTGACCGAGTTGTCTCCCCAGACCCTTGGCATTTTTTTTTTAAAATAGTAATCATTACTCTGCAATTTTATAACTTCACTGTCTGCTTCCCTGGCCTCAGTTCACATGATAGATTTCTTTTTTAAAGTCCCCTACTGTTTCTTACACTTAACTGGAGCCTAGTACTACAGATGTGATGGACATTGGCTGGGTGAACAAATCCTCTCTTCCATTTTCTGAGAGAGAGGGGGGCGGGAATCATGAGAAGGGAGGAAAATAATCTTGGGAAAGAGGGAAACAGAGTAACAGACCCTTGTGATAAGAAAGCAGAACGGGCATACTGTCTAGGGGAAGGAGGGGAGCCAGCCAGAGGGGGCAGGAGGCACAAGAGGGCAGTGGGACAGTGGAGAACAAAGGAAAACTTGCACGTATAAAAAGCCATAATGAAACCCATTACTTGTATGCAAATCGAAAATAGTATAAAAATCAATCAATAAATCTATATTAATTATACGGGCCTTGTGATGGTTAGCCTTGGTTGTCAACTTCACTACATCTGGAATTAACTAAAACCAAGTAGCTGGGTACCCCTGTGAAGGATTTTTTTCTTAGTTAAATCACTGACGTGCAAAGCCCACTGTAATACGGACCTTTTTGAGGTGGGAAGATCTACCTTTAATCCGGGCCATCTGTTGGCAGCCTATATAGGAAGCTAGTTCTCTTCCTGTCTGCCTGTTCTCGCCTTCGCTAGCAAGCCCGTGCCTTCCCTAGCTTTAGAGTTTATTTCTTCAGGACTCCAGCATACACTAAAGACCAGCTGAGACATCAGGCCTTGTGGACTGAACAACTCACTATGGATCCTTGGACTTTCCATTGGTAGACAGCCACTGTCGGACTTGCTGGAGCACAGCCGATAAGCCATTCAAATACATCCCCTATATCTATTTATCTGTACATCTAGAGGGATGGAACTTGTAGAATGAATATATATATACACAATAAATATAATAAACATATATAAATTATATGCAATATTTAAATTATATATTCATTCTGTAAATTGTCTTCCTCTAGAGAACCCCTAGCACCGATATACTTAGACATTTATGTTATAGTCTAGTTTTTATGTTCTGAGGATAGCTTCATCTGACTGATAAAAGTTCTAAATGGATTAACTAATTGTACTTGAGTTTAAGAGTACTTAACAATGATCTTGTAAAGTGTGGTTCCATGCCACGTGAGTTTTACATGTAATGGCGTGATCAGTATAGAGAAGGGGCCATTCATGGTTACAGAACTGGGAGAAAACAGATTCTTCCTTTTCCACACTACTAGTATCACAGGTTTTAACAGCAAATACTTTCCTCTCTGTCAGATTCGCATCACAAATCACATTGTATTTCCGCCTTCCTCAAGGTTATATGCTGAGGCCTTGACTCCCCCACCCCGTGTGACTGCATATGGATATCGGGCCTCTTCAACTCTCATGCATTCCCTCAAATGTCCTATTTCTACTTTCCAAGAATGTGATAAATAAATTTCTGTTGTTTAAGCCACCTAGTCTCTGCTATAGCAGCTTTAGAGGACTAATGCAAACACTTTACAAAAAATGGAAACTGACTGCAGGGTGAGAGCAAACCGAATCATGTATGTTAGAAATACCTCGGGCCACAGCAAGTAGAGCTAGCATGTTAGCATGTCACTGGCCCAGCTTCTAGACTTTCAAAGGTAACTGCAGAAACGTCACACAGACCTGCGGCTTACGGATGGACTGTTCAGACAGACAGAGTGATGTGTGGTTTTATAGATACAACCACTGCCACTTTAAAGGGGGCACTGCGGCCACTAGCAAACAACTCGGTGAGCCTAATAACCTTACACATTTACAGTCTTGAAATATCAGATCTTAAAATATCTTGTTATGGACGGGGAGAGGTTGCCTCCTCTCACATCCTCTCTGGTCCCAAGTACAGCAGAGATCTCAGCTCTTGTGTTCCAGAAGAATTCACACTGGGGGACAGGTGTGGCAAGCAAGGTGTCAGGTTGGAGGCGAGAAAGCAAAAGCAGAGAGTAAGTTCCTTCCTCAGATGGGTGGCTCAGCTCAAGTGGCAGAGGTGCAGGGATGCCACTGGTCCCCAGACTTACAGACATCTTGGTCTTACCCCTCTTGCCATCTGTTTAAGTTCTCAGTGCTGTGATAGACACCAGAACCAGAAGGAACTTGGAGAGAAAAGTTCTTCCAGTTCTACACCACAGACTATCACCTAACAAAGCCAGGGCAGGAACTCGAGGCTGGAACTGAAATGGCGGCTGTAGAGGAACGCTGCTCACAGCCTTTCTCCCCAGGGCTTGCTTAGTCTGCTTTCTTACGTCATTTAGGACCACAGGCAGCAGTGACAGACAGCACCTCCAGGAGGCCAGACCCTCCCACATCAGTCATTCATCAAGAAAGTGCCCCATAGACCTGTCTACAGGCAGTCTGAGGCAATGGACACATTTTCTCAACCCAGGATCATCTACCTTGTGTCAAGATGACAGGAACCTGGCTAGGACACCACACTGGGACAGTCTGGGATAGGAAGGTGCTTTCTTAGAAGTTACCGTTTTCTACAGTTCAGTCCATTAGGATTAAGGCATAATTTTTATGTATTAGTTATTAGATTATGTATTAACTAAGTGCATTAAGTTAAAGATTACATGCTAATCACTAGGTGTTAGACTATGTATAAGGTTGAGAAGTTCACTAGGGGAGGTCAGTGATGCCTCCAGGCTGGAGGATGGGGCCTCTTGTGAGGGGTTCAGAGCCCACAGAGTTTTTCCTACAGCTCTGTCCCTCCTCTTGAATCTGCTCAGATTAACTACCTCATGCTAGAATGAAAGCCCTTGTCCCTGCTTCCTGGTTTGTTTGTTTGCTTTAAAAAAATCTTATAATTTATCTTATTAAAACACGTTGGCCTGTTGGAAGGTTATCAGGATTCAAAATTTGAGTGGTGTGAATTACCAATATTAATGGCAGTTTCTTGCTTGTCCCCAGTAAGGATCCATATTTTGATGTCAGCCTTCATTAGAGTTTCTATGGTTTCAGGCACTTGGTCCTGTAATTTGTCCTCAATGGCCGTAGCTCCAAGTAGCTGAAGATTCTGGAAAAAAAAAGTATTGAAAATTTGAGGGGGGAAAACTTCTTTACTGGGTAAGAACAAAAGCTGAAGTATGTTATTTTAAAGAACCAGAGACAAAGGTAATTCAGGGACCTGGGCGTAAATCCCAAGCCTCCTGCGGTTTTCTCTCTTAAGGGTCCTTGACTTTAATCCAGTCGTTTTGGCTGAGAACAAGATTCCCTGAAGCAGTTTTACCTTAACTTGTTCCAAAGTAAGGGTCTAATTTATAAAATAAAAACAAATCCCAAATCTCTGTCTTGTTTCTATCTCTGTCTGTCTGTCTTGTTCTCTGTCTCTGTCTCTCTCTCTCTGTCTCTCTCTGTCTCTCTCTCTGTCTCTGTCTCTCTCTCTCTCTCACACACACACACACACACACACACACACACACACCCACCCACAAACACACCCACACCCACATCCACACACACACAGGGGCATTAAAAAGTCAGCTAAAAAGGAGTAGGTGGCTCCTAGAAACGAATCAGGGAGAAGCAATTTTGACCCGTTTATAAAGGATGAAATTTCACTTTGCTGTAGTGTCAGGAAATACCCAAGAGAATTAAAAGTGATGGGGGGTGGGGGGGGGAGAAGAATAAGTCACGTGATAGCATGAGTCTCCAAGAAAATACAGGCTGAGTGCTTTCCACACAGTTCTAGATTTGTGCGCTGGAAGGCGAGACCAGCACAGGGCTCCAGTGTATAGGGCGGCACCTTTCTTCTAAACCGTATGTCAGTCAACAGAGTAGGGATGCTGCAGTTTAGTTCTGGGACACCACAATACAGCAAAGAGCCTAGTGAAGAAAGTCACACGAAAGTCACTGTTTTCTCAGTGACTACGCGTGATGCTTATACTACCCTTTAGTCTATGATACCATCATGTAGGAAAACACAATGCGAGTATTTTAATGAAAAAACATTATTTATTGCTCAAAAATGCCGATGGTCACCCGAGCCTTCAGGAATCAGGATGTTTTTGCCAGTGAGCATCTTGCCTTGATGCTGATGGCTCCTGACACCTTGCAGAGTCTTGCCAATTAAAATAAAACAATGGAATCTGCCATTGGTTGATTATTCCTTCCACGAGATGTTTTCTCTGAAGTCTGCAGTGCTGTTTGGCGGTCTTTTTATTCACAGCAGAACTTTTCCAAAGTTGGACTTACTCATCTCAAACCTCGTCACTGCCTTACCAACCAAGTCTCTGGAAAATTCTAAATCCTCTGTTATCATTCCACCAATTTTCATAGTGTCCTCCCCAGTAATAGATCCCACTGCAAGAAAGCATAGTTTCTTCTTGACTACTAAAGTTTTCCCTGTGACTACAGAAATTCATTTACAGCCTCCAGATCTTTTGCTGTGCCTCCCCCATGTACAGCTATCCCTTTCTGGAAGTCTTGAACCCCAGAGAGTAGTCTGAGGGCTGGACTTACCCTTTTCCATGGTCCCTTAATGTATTGTTATTTTTACGACATATTGTGAAACACAACGGCATCTAGGATGGTGAATCTTTTCCAAAAGCTTTTCAACTTCCCCAGACCCACCAGAGAATCACTATCCACTGCACTGATAGCCTTAATGGAAGGTTTTTCTTAAGTAGTGAGACTTAAAAGTTGAGTTCGCGCATTGATTCGTGGGCTGCACGGTGAATGTTGTACTGGCAGGCATGGGAACATTAATCTTCTTGTGTTTATAAGTCTGTTAAAACCACTGCGTGACCAGGTGCATTGTCAATGAGCGGTAAGATTTTGAAATAATTTTTCCCCCCGAGCTGTTATGTGTCAGTAATAAACACCAAATGTTCAGCACACTGTATAGTACACAGAAATGTCACACAGGCTTTGTCATTACACATATAGGTTACTGGAAGAGTACATTTTCTATAGTACACCCCTTAAAGGCCCCAAGACTTCCAGGATGGCAAGTGTGCACCTGTTTATCTTAGTCACCAGCTGTATCTGACCCAATGTGTCCATTTGAAGTCAGGCACTGTTTTTTTTTTTTTTTTTTTAAGCTATGAATAATCTGGGTGGCTTCTTTTTCTAATTAGAAACTCGTTTGATCCTCACTGAAAATCTGTTTGCAAACATAGATCTCATCATCAAATATTTCAGCTAGACTTTCTGGATATCTTCTGCATCTTCTGCTTCAGCGCTTGTTGACCTCGAACCCCCATGTACTGAGACAGACTCCTCAGTTAAAGCCCTAGGCAACCTGCTGGCTTTGAACTCTTCTCTTCAGCTCCTTTATTTCTATTGCTTTCACAGAACCGAAGAGGTTAAAAGCTTGCTTGGGAGTGGGGGCGGGGGCTGTAACTATCAATGCCAAGAGCTTGCTTTGAATTAGGCTTTGGCTTATAGGAATGTTTTAGCAGGTTTGATCTCCTAACAAACCGCTAAGACGCTCTGCACATCAGCGTCGGGATAGTGTTTGGCTTTCGTATCACTCATGTGTTCATTGGAACGGGACTTGAACTTCCTTTAAGAATGATAGTCAGACTTGGCTATTGGGTGAAAAAAGAGAAGCTTTTAGCCTTTCTTGGCTTTAGATGTGCCTTCCTTGCTTAGCTTAACAATCTCCAGCTTTGGGTTTAAAATGAGGGGCCCCCAGCTCTGCCTTCTGCCTAAAAGTGACAGGAGAGTGAATCTACTTTTAATATTGTAGCTCAGAGAGCAAGCAGGGAGGGAAATAGAGGAATGGCTGGCTGATGGAGCCACAAGAACGCACACGTTTATTAAGTTTATGATGTTTCAAAACAATTCCCATAGCAAAGGTTACTGAACACAGATTACCATAACAAATGCAATAATCAAGACAAGTCTCATTATTATGCAACAGTCAAGACAAACGTCTCAGGAATTATCAAGGCTTAATGCTAAGACATGAAGTGAGCACATGCTACATGTGTATGCAGTTTATGCCTGCATCAGCTGGGGGTGCATGGAGCTGCAATAGAAAACCCTTCCAGTGATGTAGGGGAAGGCTTGGTTTTTCCTCACGTACATAGGTTTGAAGTAGGTAGTGACTGTAGTGACTCAACTACATCTCCATAGTCGATGCTAAACTCCATCTAATATTTCAGAGTGGTTGTCCTGGGCACAACTGAAATGGCTACTCCGAGGTCAAGAGCAAGGAGTCAATACCAAGGATATCTGTTTCTCATTTGGTAAGCAGAGCACAAGCCTCAACATATTTCCAAACAAGGCCAGTTGGGCAGGCTCGGTTACACGGCTGTCCCTAATTATGCATTTAGCTCTCCTAGTCTCCATGCAGAAGGATGGGTGGGAATGAGTGCTAAATTAGCCCTCCAATAGCCTCTTCCACAAGTGATAGAAGGCCAAGTCTATGTAGATAGAAGGTACTTGTATAGTGTGTCTATACATACGGCCCCGCCATTTCCCTCAACCTTTGTCTAGTGACACCTGACTCATACAATGAAGCCAAATTCAAATGTTACTACTTCCTTTAGCTCTGTGCTAACGTTTTTTTTTTTTTTTTTTTTTAACACACGTTTTCACTTACCACGCCGATTGAGCCCTTACAATAGAAAACTCTGAAATGGTACAAAATCTGTACGTGTTCGAGTACCAATGTGATGTCACAAATGGGAAAACTTACACATGACCTCGGGTGACAGGTGGCAGTCAAACTGCAGGTGCAACAAGATGTGGATAATTAGAACACATAACCACCTTCAGTCGTGTGAGTGAGGGATATATGAAAAAAAAATGAATTCCGTGTTAGCATTTGGGTCTCATTCCCAAAGACTCTTACTATGTAGGTAAGTCCCAAATCTGGGAAACAAAACAAAACAAAACAGCAAACAAATCCCATAGACACTTTGGGTCTGAGCGCATCAGGCATGGGACACTCAACCTGTGTTAAGATCAGGCATTTGAATGTGAGACTCTGGGAGGTTTGCTGAAACATGGGGTCGGTGTTATTTATCTTTTCATCCCTGTGCACTGAGAGCAAGTCCCTGAGTGACAAACAAGACAAAATCCAAACCCAAATGTTCGAAAATATTGCTACCATTGAGACCATGTTTTTCTCAGTCTGTTCTGAGTCCCCTGGACGGCTGTCAGACACACCTGATATACAATATTTAGCATGACACAGAAATGGAAAGGCATCTCTCCTGTTTTTTTTCTTTTCTTTTTTTCGGAGCTCGGGTCGGAACCCAGGGCCTTGTGCTTGCTAGGCAAGTGCTCTACCACTGAGCTAAATCCCCAACCCCGGCATCTCTGCTTTTTAAAGAAGATAGTATTATATTATCTCTAGTATCTAGTATCTAGTATCTCTCAGAGCCTGATGAATAATTATCACCAAGTTCATGGAGAAGAGGCAGAGAGGCTCACCGTCCATGATGCGGCTTTGCTGTCTCTGTATTCCAGCTCGCCCACCGAGACTCCATCAACTCTTGGTATCTACTTTAGGGTATTTGCCGTTACATCATTCTGGCTCATAAACCCTCGAGAATAAAGATGGAGCTGTGCTCAGATCTGAAATATTCTATGGGAGGTTTGATTCTAAGGGAGGCCCTTTTAACATCAATGGAGATTGTTCAGAAAGAAACCACTGGAAGTGTCCAAACTAAAAAAAGACCATCTTTTGTAACGTGTTTCACGAAACACTGGGGTAACTAGATAATTAGTGTGAGTCACGATACAAACAGCCATGTGAGTTATATGAACACATATATTTGTGTAGTTCCCAGCTTTACTCTCGGGAGGAAAATGAGCTCAGAAAATATATAGGTACACATTACCACACACAAAGCTATAAAAATGAAATGACTTCACTGGAGAGATCATGTTGAAATCATATTTGAAAGAAGGAAAGAGTCTGGTTTTATCCTGGCAAAGGGAGACATTTTCAAGCCAAGCAGAAATAATGTAAAGAACCAAAGACATAGGGCCAGTCAGGTACCCACAGAGGCGTGAGCAGGATAGCGTGGCGTGTGTGGGTGGCTATCCTCACGAGAGGTTTTACACGTGTGACAAGCGTGTGACAAGCGTGTGACAAACGGTTCTGAGCATCCAGCAGAACTGCAGCTGTCCTAACTGGGTCTGAACAGAGAAGTGCTGCGCCCCAGAGCTGTTTGCTTCCCGAGTCACCAGTGAGAAGGGCAGTCACCCCGCCAGCGGAAGCTCAGCCGCCTCCTGTCCTTCTCTTCTGGTGTCATTTACTGTGAGAGTAGGATCTTGAGTGACAGGCTGCTTTGCTGTTGGAAATTAACACCTTTAGCTACACAGCTGTCATTAGGAAAAAAAGGAAAGATGTGAACTTTGCGTGCTTTTCCCGATCACTGCACCAAAGTGTTCAGGCAGTAATCAATTTCACCCCAAATAATGTATTACCCTACACAGATGGTCATTAATGGCTGCTGTGGGACTTACATATTAAGAATGTGTTGAAACATCAGGAAATTCCCATGGTATTCATGGAATGAAAAAAAATCCTAAATGATTTTACCATCAAAATGTCATCACGCCAAATGTTATAAAGGTTTCAGGTTGATGACTCTCGGACATATTATGCATTTAGTTATCAAAGAAAAATTGTGAAATAATATTTACTTACCCACAAAAGCCCTCAATAATCTTATTTTTTCTTTAGATGTCTCTAAAGTATCCAGTCTTCTTAAAAGGGAGATAAATGTAAAATTTCTACCCCAGTGAACATAAAAACTTTCATATAGAATATTTGAGAACGTCAAGTATATGTCAGTAGCATGTATTAAGACGGCTATAGAAACCGTGGTTTTCCTGTCAAATGCACATACTCTTTGCTAAGCGACAGCCTTCAGAGTAACCTACACTTTCACATTAGTGAGCAGGTCATCAGTATTTACACTGTTATGCTGTAAATGGGGGAAATCAGAATAACCAGTTCACGCTTCTGAGTGTAACAAGGTCTGTGTGGCAGCAGTCTCTCTAAGGATAAAGACGCAATGCCGATACGCAGGATTGTACCCCTGGAGTAAACACACACACAACCTAGCAAGACACAGCGACCCTGATGTCTGTGTAAAACAGGACTACGTCTGGGAAGGTGAGGGTGAAGGGACACCTAGTATTTCCTAAGCAGAAGAAAGGCTCTAGACGCAAGGAGGTCGGATACACTCTCTGGAGTCAAAGAGAGGAACAGCTGAGCTATGACTTAGGGGCTGAGCATCAGCCCATGCCAGAGGACCCAGGTGGGAAGGAAACTGATGCAAGCGTCAGGTCTTTAAACATTTGCCTCCCACACGGAGCCTTCTGCTCATACGAGTGCTTTTCAGTCCCAGTTCTGAGCCATCCTGATAGGGTTACCCTATTCCTTCTTTCCACATGCAGATCCCAGTTTCATAGTTATAGATTAGCTGCTTTACACAGGTATCCTTGTCTGTCTGTCAGTCCATCCATCCGTCCATCCGTTCATTCATTCATTCATTCACTCATTCATAAATATCAAGGAAGGAGGGAGATCACAGCAAGATATTGGAGATACCATTGTGAGCTCTTTCCATCATGAAATTCATAAGTTATCAAGCAAGCCAGGCATGGTGGCTTATGTCTGTAATCTTGGCACTCAGGACACTGAGGCAGGAGGACCACAGTGAGTTGGAAATGAGGTGGGGCTAAAGTAGTGAGTTTGAGAGTGATAGCCCGTCTCTAAGAGAAAAAGAGAAAGGTATCACTGGAAACGTCTCTGTTAAACTCTGCCTTGCTCTGCCCTCAGTGAGGGTACCTCACCTTAGCAGGCATTAGAATCCTCAGGGGTCCAGTGACACACCACGGGGCTCCGCACATGAACTAATTTCTCATTTGACCAGAGCTCATTGGAGGCCTGGGAATGTGCAGTTCCCTATAGTGTTGGTCTGAGGACCTCACTGTTGGTCTGGAGACGGATGGTCAACCTGCTTTTCTCTAAAAAAACATAAGTAGTTCAGGCTCAGAGAGTCGCAATTCTCTGAAGGAACTGAGTCCTATCATTACAACATAAAAACAGCTAAAGACAGTATGTAAACAGACGGAGGTAGCTGTGCTCCGGCAAAGAAGGGTAGAGGGTGAGTGCGGGCATCGGGCTGGCACGAGCAGACCTGTGAATGCAGAACACAGGTAGTTGTTCCGTCTCTGCACCTGCCTCCTTCTCTATGGAATACTCTGGCCTCGTTTAATCTCTCCCTTTCTCCTTGGCCTGGCTTCCCGTCTTCAGTTCCCAGGTCTTTACCCGCTCCCTGCAATCCTACTCTTCAGGAAAAGCTTCTTAACTCTATGTAATAAAGAGTTATCATCAGGGAAACATTGTTTCACATCGTAAGAATGCAGTGTCTGGGGACTGAGGACATGGCCCCGCTGATAAAGTGCTTGCCGAGATACCATGCGGATCTGAGCTGGTCTCCATGATCCACCTAACATGGATGATAGCAGAGGTCGCCTGCCTGTCACCACACAGCAGCATGGTCTGGTGGGTGCCGCTCTAGAGGCCACAGTTCTTCAGTCCTAAACTTTGGTGATCCCGGGGTCGGGCTGTGCCTGAAGCTCACATCCGTACCACAAACTAATTCTCCAAGCCAGCCAGGCTCTTCTGTGGTCTGCACTGTGCAGAGACACTGGCCTCTGGGCCTTTTCTCCTCGGCATCCTTTAGCGCGCCATGTTGCGTTTTCATTTACAAAAGAGCTCCTACCTCTTCCCTTTTAGTTCAAGCTGGGTTACGGTGTTTAAAGTAAGGACATTAATTCACAGGAATGCTTGCTGGATGCTTCTGGAGACATCCATGCAACTGGGTCACTCTTCTACGGCCAAGAAAAAGGCTTTGACTTGATGTTTTCCTTTGAACCGCAGAAATTACTTGAACTCATAAAGCCAAGGACTTGGCAAGCAAGACCAGAGCTCCGCACACCCAGCTGAAAAGAATCAGGCTTTGAGAAGGGATTTGGGTGTGGCTGGCAAAAACAACACTCCCTCTTATCTGAGTCAGACGCCTGCCCGCCTGCCATGCCAAGGGTGGAAAGTCAACCAAGGGGAGCTGGTAAGAGGGGAGCACTTCCACCACAAAAGGGAGCATGTGACCAGAAACAGCAGGAAGTCGCAGGTACTCTAATTCGAAGGGAAACCATGAACATCGGATGGACATACAGGGTATGGGCTGCCTCGCTTAATTAATGGAGTGGTCCCGAGTGAGCCCACTCTTATCCCGAATGCTGGTCTAGTGATTATAAAACTGCACACTTTATTATGCTTCTTTTTTTCCTTTCCAGTATTTTTATATATTATTTTCTTTAGTATTTTTATATATTATTTTCTTTTAAACCGACCTGGCAGCCTAACACACAGACTCTCCACATGAGACTGGAAGTAAGACAGAACTTTGTTTTCAATCCCTGTCCGGCCAGCTAAGAGCGTAGATATATCCTGTAGTGAGTAACTTAAGCTACCCGGGAAGCTACTTTCACAACAACAAGAAGAGAGCAAAATTACTGATTTAATAGTACTCTTCGGGGGATGAAATTAGATCGTACTAAACTTTTTTGTGTAGTATATAGTAGGAAAAAAAATCTCGAGTATTTTTTAACCTATATGACTGACGTCGTCGAATAGATATGGTTCCCACAGATTCCTGTGTTTGAATGCTTGGCCACAGGGAGTAGAAGGTGTGGTCTTATTGGAGGAGGTGTGGCCTTGTTGGAGAAAGCGCAGGAGGGCTTTGAGGTCTTCTATGCTCAGGTTCCTACCAGTGTGGAATCCAGTCTCCTGGCTGTCTTTGGATCAAGATGTAGAACTTTCAGGGCCTCCCGCACCATGTCTGCCTGCATGACGCCATGCTTCTGCTATGATGATAATAGATGGACTGAACCCCTGAAACTATAAGCCAGCCCAGAATTAAATGTTTTCTTTTATAAGAGTTGCCTTGGTAATGGTGTTTCTTCACAGCAATGAAACCTTAACTAAGACAATGACACATCGCCAAAAACCATACTTGTTCATAATATTAAAACTGATACAAAAAAGATGAGATGAACAATCAGAAGGTCCACCATCTTTCTGACCATCCTACCGGACCATCTTGCACATTTACCTTAGAGATCCCTGAACTAAAGACTTAGGGCATCCAAGAGTTGAGTTGCGGTGCTGTTGCCTGACAGGCATGAGTGAAACCTGGAATTTGACTTCTGACACTGAGGGAAAAAACCAATCAGGCAAAGAGTAGAAGACTTGAAGCTTAGTCACTGTGCAGAAAGGGGCAGGTTTGACTTACAGATAAGCTGACAAGATGCAGATGTCCTCAAGCAAATGGTAAAACAGGAAACTACTGGAATTCTAAACTGCACAGTCCCGAGTACACCACATAAACGTTCATCTAGCTTTTCGTGTGGCATTTGCAGCTACTAAGAATAGATGTGGTAGCTTTATCTGAGGAGGCATTCCATTGCGATTCCCAAGTCTCTGTGAACCTGGCAGCCCTCAGCGTTCAAGAAAAGTCCTGTTTTCTATTACGTTCAGTATTTCTTTAGTAAACTCTTAAGCCACTTCTTACTGCAAGGGGCACAAGGCTGTTAGACTCAGTCACATGGATGTCATGGTTGGTCTACATTGTACCACATGGATGTAATCTATTAACATCCTCAAAATATCAACTAGATTTTGGGGAAAAATAAAGGAGATAAAGGGAGAAAAAAGATCATGACTTTAATATCCCACCTTAATAACTTGCCCCAGTGTCCAGGGCTTCATCCCTTTGTGTGTGTGTGTGTGTGTGTGTGTGTGTGTGTGTGTGTGTGTGTGTGTGTGTGTGTGTATTCATCAAGTATTTACTGAGTGATTAACACAGGCCATAAAGTCAAACACCAGGGACAGAGTGATGGGTAGGGTGGTCACTGTCACTGCTCTCGTCACTGCAAGCGTCAGGCTAGCAGATGATCACGTTAATCACAGACTGCAGAGCGGGCGAGATGATACTGAAGTATCGTATCAAATGAGATCAAAGTGTCATTCTGATTTCACTCTCAAGCTCATAAAGGACCTTCTGCCTCATAATCTGTTTTTGAAAAAAAAATGTTGACAGATGAAAAAATATGCTCACTTTGAAAAACATATTTCCCAACTCAAAACTTGAAACAAAAATAAAACTTTTGTCAACAGGGAAATACTGTGTCTATCTGTGCTCAGTCTGCATATGCTGCATTTCCCACGGCTTTCTCCAACTCTTGAGTACATGACCTGCATTTGCAAAGGTAGATACCATGAGAAGGCATATGCATCTACCAGCAGGGTTAAAATGAATTTTTTCCCATTGAAACAAATGAATATAAATATTAAAAAAACTCCTGTAGCTACTATGAAAACACAAATTTCAATCAATAACTTAGTTGTGTGAAGGTTAAGCCAGAGGCCTAAGCTCTGCTAATTTCAAAGGAATATAGCAGCATCTTATGAGAATGAGGCAGAAATAATTTACATGTCGTAGAAATGTTAGAATAAAATTAAAGAGATTACAGTAAGCAGGTGAGAAACTTCACAGAGACATCACCACTGGAACTTCAAAAGTTCTAATTATTGTTACTTATAATCCTTTCTGAGGGCACATAATTCAATGGATCAAAAACTTAAGTGTTTTAAAAATAGTCTGTTTTTTCAAAACAGAGAGCACACCTGAAGTGACTTTCTAGGGTGAAATGTTGAGTCTGAATATAGTGTCTGTCCTCCAAAAGGAGGAGGCGAAGGAAAACAAAACAGGTCGAGTTTGTGTCTGCAAAATGAGGCAACTGTAAATTCTCTCAGACGGTGACGAAGATAAGAGGAGGTGCTGCAGACCACAAAGTGGGTCAAGACCGTGGGCGGACCCGTCAGGACACCAGCCCCTCCGTACCTTAGTTCCCCTCTACTGTCTAACTGCTGAGGAACTTGGCCTTTCCTAGTAATAAATGTCACCTTCATCTTATACTCAGTAACAAAGAACTAGGAATCTATTCTAGAATCATCGCACAGCATTAGACTTTTTTATTATTCTTAAGAGTCTACGACAGGAATGCAAACGCTGGCACCCAAACACCATAGACGCTAAATCCAGAATCTTCTCTAACGATAACTGTCCACAGAGAGGACAGTGTCTGAAACATTTTTAAGCCTCCCACATTCTGTTCCCTGTGGCATGGCCCTGGAGAACAAAGCCAGTAAATTTTAAGACATGGATGTCTTGGAAGAAAAGGAACAGGGTCACAATAAAGAATGACTGTCAGTATTCTCTATTTGGATCGATCTATCTTCCATCCATCCATCCATCCATCCATCCATCCATCCATCCATCCATCCATCCATCCATCCTTTTGAGAAGGGGTTGCACTCACTGTGTGGCACCAGCTAGCCTGGATCTATCTGTGTAGAGTAGGTTGGCTTCAAACAGTCCTCCCTCCTCTTCTGCCTCCTGAGTGCTGGGATTAAAGATGTGTGTCACCATGCCTGGCCACATAGCTTCACGCTTATGTAGGAGTTTTAACTCCCAAAGGAAGAAGGGGTTTAACTAAAATTTAAAAACCAAGTTTCTAGTTTGGACAAACAGTGGAGGGATATGAGAGTTTATAACCACGACTTTAATTATACTATAAAAATTTCACTTACTCTGTCATATACTAAAAATATTGTGTTTAAGGAGAAGCTCTCCAAATCTCCCCACTTTAGAATGTTTTCAATGTAACGTGATTACTGTGTCTCCATGGCGTCTTGTATCGCTCATTCTAATGCACTCAGAAGCATCCTG
Organism: Rattus rattus; assembly: GCF_011064425.1. Taxonomy (NCBI): domain Eukaryota; kingdom Metazoa; phylum Chordata; class Mammalia; order Rodentia; family Muridae; genus Rattus; species Rattus rattus. The sequence goes on from NC_046164.1 coordinate 24,832,121, forward strand.
CACGACAGCGATGCTCTGATGGTTTAAAAAGCACATTCCTAAAACATCCGCACACAGATGTAACATAATACAGTTTTCATATTGCGCTGAGTGGTGCCCAGAGTCCTGTGAGGCTCCTCATGGACCACCATGAGGCAGAGGACGGAGCTGGGGTGGGGAGCTCCTCTCTCCCCTTCATGCTAACTGTGGCAGCTTGGCTGTCACCAATTGTATACTTTATGATTTACCAATGTTTTGTTTGGAAAATGGACTCTGCTCTAAAAAGAAAGAGAAAAGTGAAAACCGCTCTCGGCTGAGAAACGAGCCGTCCTGTCCTCCACGTTCAGCTCGATAGCACTGTCTACGTGCTAATGGCTTCCAAAGTCATAAAGAAAGATTGCCCAGCAGTGTGTCTCGGGCAAGGCAGGCAATGCAGAGGAACTCTGAGGCCACGACAGCTAAATTTACAGCAGGTGAAACTCCTCTGGAACTGGTGGTCTCTTTGGTGTCTCACTGGGCTGTCTGTAAGGGCAGTAACCATAGCTTCTGAAAGCCAACTCAGCCGATTTTTACAGAAGGGAACCTCAGACCAACCGCGGAGCCATCGTGCCCAGACTCACACAGAGTAAAGCCCCGTGGTCCTCAAAGCCCCTAGTCCCGCAACTACTACGGGTCTCTAACTGGCAAAACAATTTCTGCAGAGCTATTTCCAAAGCTTCCTTCGGACCTTCCTCGAAGTTCCTCACCTAGGGAATCTGCAGACCACAGTGGTGTCTAGAGTCTCAGAGGGTCATCCTTATTTGCTTAGCAACCCTGTGATCCAGTACACCTTAATCATTCCGTGACTGCTAAATAAATGGTGAGAGGAGAACCCTATGCTTGGAGTAGGAAAGCAAACAAAACACTGTTCTTACTTGGAACAGGCAGGCCGAGGAAGGGACTCTGTCTCCCTACTGTTCTACACCACAGATTTCTCAACATGGGGGTTACCACAATGTTAAAAATCAGTTAGCTCTAAATTCTTCTTTTGTTCCTTTAAGAGACAGTCTTTAGGAGGTTTTTGTTGTTGTTTTGTTTTGTTTCTTTCCTGTATTTGTAGACTATTTAAGGGGGAAAAAAAAAAGCAAGTCCCCGAGGAAACTTAAATTTTAATGTAACTCATGATCGCCATCTGCTGGATAGTGGTTGAATGTGTAGCCCAGTTAAAAGTTTTTAATCATAGCTGTGTATCATCTAGCTATCTTCCTTGTAAATAATATGCAAGTATAAGAGAATATAATATCTCTTAAGTTATATGGGAAACAAGCTACCATCCCTAAACTGATTACAGTGTTTTACAGAGACATGTTACATGTAGCATTTACATGTGTCTGAGAAAAAGCACCTACAGCTAGAATAAGATGTTCCCTAGTATTACATGAAGGGGAGGGTGTGGGGAGGAGAGTGGGGTGGATGTGGGTGAAGGGGAGCTAAGCCTGGAAGGTCTTAGTCCTAGTTCCCTTCCAACAGGGGAAGTAACTAGTTCCATAGCAGAGAAGGGGAAAATGTCAACCTTACCACCTGCAGGCAAGACCAGGTGAACTGCACCTCAGAGCTCCCTTGATCCATGCTGCACCCAGGGAGGACTGAGGGAATCAGGTAACTGGGCAGAGACTGGCAGGTTTAAGCTACAGTGAAGGCCCTCAGATACATCAGTGCACAGCGCACAGGGGCTGCAATCCTGTTTTGAGCTCTTGGTGTCTCTGTCACTGGTGTTTCCTCATCTGTAAGTGGAGGCAATTAGTCCCTCAAAAGGACTAACATGCCAATAGGCGGAAGTGCCACTGTAGAGCTAGGCACACAGCAACGACGGCAACAGTGTTTGTTGTCGTTAATTAAGGAGACAAGAATTCACACTATAGATGCAGCACCAGTAATGGGATATCTACCACTGTCAGCCCGAAGAGGCTGTGTCACCAAGTAAAATGAAGGCATTTGACGGAAATCATAAAGGAGCATAGTAAGTAGTTATGGCCCATATGAGTGCAGGAGAAAGTACCAGGCTATTGACTGTTGTATTACAGTCTCTTACAAATTCACAAATCTGTGTCATGTCATATTAAATAAACATAATGATTATAAACACACATTATGTCTGTGTCTGTATATGTATGTGCCTGTATGTGCACATTTGCCTCTGCGCAGATGTCCCCATGCGTTTGAATACATGCCTGCCTGTGTGCGTACATGACCCAAGTCTTCAGTGATGCAGAAGCAATGGGATACGCTAGCAGGGAGAACCCACTATGTATTGTATTCAGAATCCACTCATGACGTACAACTAGAGACAGTGAAGATCTATATATGATAACACCTAGTCCTTGGGCCCTTTGGGAAAGATTTTAGACCATATCAAGATTTATTAGTTTACTGATCTTGAGTAAGGCTTGTCATCAAATAGATGAATGAGAGCTAGAGGGACACAGGTAGAAAGTAAAAGCGGGCTTCCTGGGCCAGAGGCTTCTTGTTCCCAGAATGCATTGTGAGAAGAACTTGAAGACATGGAGCCAGTAAGGGAAGAGGAGGGGCCCAGGAGCCCTATAACATACCTGAGCCAGCATCCAGTTAGAGACCTTCAGCCTTAGGCCCCTCCCATCCCGGAAGCATCAAACTGCTTCTTTACCTTCTCTATAGGTTTGCCTTCTGTCTTTCCTGGTCCATACCAGGAAGGGAACTTATCGAGTCCCTAGACTACTACCAGAACGCCTTTACGCATACTGCTTTTTGACTCTACTGGTCCCAAGCAAAGAACGGACATCTGTAGAAACGCACTTTCTAAAGGCAAGAGCGCTCCACACACACCTTTTCGATGAGCTCGTAGCTCTCCTCCAGCTTCAGCAACCTGTTTTGCACTGACGTGGATGCGCGCTGGTAAACGGCCCGCCACTCCTCAAAGTCACTCTCAGAAATCTCGGCCACAGCAAAACACAAAGTCCTCAGCCCTAAATAAGAAACACCCAACTTAATAAAGATGGAGGAAAAAAAAAGTCCTCAGCCCTGTAAAAGGCAGCACACCTGGTATATTTAGTCCCTAGTCTGATGCTCCCATCGTTTAACAAAACCCAATTTTGAGTAGTCTCTCTGAATTCAAACAATTTGCGGATGTGTCCGCTTGGTTATGACAAAATCTCGGCCAAATGTCTAGAATGCTCTCCCAGCTTTTAAAATTTTGTGCCTTGTTGATGATTCCCAGCCCCTTTAACCCTTCACTTACATCTAGGGTGGCTTTTTCAAAAGCCTCACCTTAGCAGGCTGTGTTTGAAATCTCCCAGCTGTCCCCCAGGATGAAGTCCCAAACCTGGAGTGTGGCTCATACCCGTCAGCCATTTCACCGTACTCCCGGCTATCCGCTTCCTGAGACCAACTTGGGTTCTCCACACTCGAGGCACAGACTATCCATTTCCCCTCCCTTTCCCCAGCCCCCCTTCGCTGGCTGCCAGTCTGCTCTATCTCCTGAGAAAGGAGCAGAGCTACCGACTCCCGGATTACTCCACTGAACTTAATCTGAGGCTCTGTATTAAGGCCAGGTTTTCTTTCTCTCTTTTGGAAACTGGCTGGAAACATACTTGCAATGGAGCAGAAGTAGCCTTCAGCCTGAGGTCAGAAGGAATGGGATGGAGATGTGAGGGGTGGGGGCTGGGTTCAAACGGAGGAACTAGAAACTGTAATACTGTTACCAGAGTGGAGGTGTCTGGACTTCAAGACTCCTCCCCACCCAAACCTTCACAGCCTGTATGCTGGGCAGTATAAACCTGGGATGTGTAGACTTCTGAAATCTTGCATTCTTGGGAACTTGGAGAAATCATGACCTTGTATTCAGAAGCATCCATCCATCCATCCATCCATCCATCCATCCATCCATCCATCCATCCATCCATCCATGTCTTTAGAAAACATTCTTAACCTTTCAAAGCCTTGATTACGGGGAGACAAGGACATGAGCAGGGGTCAGCCTAGCTGAAACAGGACTGAAAATGGAGATGGGTGATGGGAACACTGCAATCAAGTGTGGCGGTAATAAGATTCTACACATTCTGCAGGTAACAGGCCAGGAGGTTTAATGACCTCCACTTCCACTCACACTAACCAAACATCTCCCTAGACCCTGCACTGCTTGTCTCACGTCATCATGCATTTCAGGAGGCCAGCTACAGGGCTGATATTATTTATCACAGACCACAAGGCCTTAGGCAGACATAGGCATGTGGTGGGGCATGATGATGATAATAATAATAATAATAATAATAATAATAATAATAATAATAATAATTCATGTTATAATAGCATGACTTTTATGTAATCATATATGTATTCATTTCTTTTTTATTATCCAGAGAACAAAAGTTCAGTTCTTTTATTTTCCATAACTAATTCCATGAGATACAAAGAAAAGCACTTAGATGATTTCCATTTTAAAACGTAGCACAGATTTAAAGTCCTGACTCCTTCAAGTGGGGACAAAGTCTCTCAGCATTTGAGTAGTTTTTTTGTTTCTTTATTTGGGTTTATTTGTTTATTTGTTTTTTGTTTTTAGGGAAAAAACAGGTGGGAATATCTAAGCATAGGAATATCTAAGCCATCATCAATAACCAATGGAATAAAACTGTCAATAACCCTGCAAAATATCCAAGGTCTATGATTTCTTTGTGTCCTGATCCTGTTCTGTTTCCATATAACGCTCACCTTCTGTAGCAAACTGTTCCAAGTGTTTTAGGGTAATTTCTTTGTACTTTGAACTCTCTGCAAGTCGTTCATAAATTACCGTGTCCTGGAAAATAAGCAGAAGGTTTGGTGGATTAATGAAGCATCCTGGATTTAATAAGATTGAGATCAGCAACATTATTGGTTGCCGTACCAAAATCTCCAGGTGGTTTTTTGTTTTTTTTTTTTTCCTTTTAAGCACAGAGCATTTTTGTCTATGAGTAACAATGATTCCCCACAGACAGGAAGGAATACAGCTGGACTTGTGGGCTGTGCACCCATGGAATCAATCAACCACGGACAGAAAGTGTAGCTTGGCCGGTAGGATTGGGTCTGCGGAGAATATGCAGTTTTTCCTGTGACAATTCCATAAGCAGTATGGTAGTCCTTTCCACATGTTTATATTTCAGTAAGAACTGCAAGACATCTAGACCTGAGTGGACACTTATGGTGGAGGCAGGAGGATGGCTGTGGAACATACAGACTATCCCTGAAGGTTTTGTAGAATTCTGTGAATTTTATTTAGGTGAGAATGGTCTCGAACTCAGGGAATACTGGGAAATGCTGGCCTGTCACAGAGTCTGTCCTGTGCACATCCCCCTCAGTGGCTACAGCATGTGTGTAAATTTATCCGACTTCAGAACTTTCCGGGGACAAGAGCACCTCTGGAGGTTTGAGCTATTGGAGGGACAAACGAGGCATCAGTGGACCACCAAATGTCCTGAGATGTCCTGTGGGGACAGAACGAGGACCTACGATCCCAGAGCTGCCTCAAACAGCTAATGCCTCTGACTGTGTGCAGTTTTAAGACTTGGTTGACTTAATTAGTAAAATAAAATTCCTGAATCGAAAGCAATATTATTCCTTTGATATTTTTACACAATGTGTTTTGATCCTACCCTGTCCCCCAACCTATTTTAAAGTCCTGTTGGCTTTAGTTTTATACACTATTTCTATTTCTTTGCTCCTTCCTCCTTTATAAATTGCCTATTGTTCCTTTAGTCATTCGCTGGCTTTGGTATAATGTCTCAAAGAACTTCAGTATTCAGCCTTCATGACTTTTTATTAGACCAGGAAAAAATAAATCATTTACCTGCAATTACTCTCTCAGTGGTAGTACCCACTGTGGGGTTTCTAGTCTCAGGGCTGAGATTTGGAAGCTGACTAATGGCGTATGATTTAGAGCCCTTGAGAGAAACACAACCAAGTGACCTCAGAGCAGATGGAATATCCCAAGCCCCAATTATGAATTTCTTTTCATTTTTCAGTGGTGGGATGGGAAGGAAAACAGAGAAGGAAATGACAGTTTGCAATCATGGCTCCTTCCTGGGAGGGAAAGGAGTAACTTTAGAGTTCTTCTTCTTTTTTTTTTCTTTTTTTTTGTTCATGAAAATTTCCATGAGGTTAACAGAGGCCATTTTCAGAGGAAGAAAAATCTTTAAAATCTTGAAAAACAGAAGTGGTAGTATGGAGGAGGGAGGTTAGGTTCTGCAGTAAATCTACACATACTGGTGCTTAAGAGGGCCAATTAATTGTCTGCATTCTTTGTGGTATTGAGGAGGTGAAGGGAGGAAATGTGGCCTTCTCTAGTAAATGTGTGTTTTCAAATGACAGTCACAAGTAGTTGGCCATGCTTGTCTGTGAAATATAAAATACTTAAGAGATACATTTGGGGACACAAAACCCTCTTTTATTTAGAGGGCTACATTAAAAGTCTGCCAAATTTTTAGGAGTAAAAAAAGATTCCTTCTTAGATACTAGAAGAGGGGAATGCCACGAGGTCGGACTCTGAATTTATGGACAAATCCTTAGGAGTTTGGTTATCTTGTATCCTGGCCTTCAGGAAGAGAAGGGTGCAAAACCACAGTGACTGGATATTCCTGGGGATAGCATGGTGCAGCCAAATGACCAGGATGGGACCAGGGCTCTGAGGAGAGTGAAACTCATGGTTAATCACTTTTTTTTGGTGAACCTTCCCTCAAAAATCATTTTCCTCTTTTTATTCAAAAATCATTTCCTGCTTTTTACCTTTTTATTTCATTTAATGTTTTGGAGACAGGGTTTCCTGTAGTTCAGGCAGGCTTTATCTATTATGCAGCTGAGGATAACCTTGAGCTCTGATTCTCCTATTTCTGCCTCCCAAGCACTGTGATTATAGACACGAGGTACCACCTCTGGTTCTTACTGTGTTTTAGAATAAAATTCAAATTCAGCTCTGTACTTAAAAATGTATTTTTATACATGTGTATGTGCAGGTATGAACTCATATGCACATGGAGCTACTGGTCAACCTCCAGTGTCATTCTTTAGGAGAGTCAATCTTATCTTTGTGAGACAGAGTCTCTCATTGGGTTGTAGGGCTTGCCTGTTGACTACACCAATTATTTAACAAGCTCCAAAGATCCTCTTGTCTCTACCTCTCCTACAATTACAAGCTCATGCTAATTAGTTTTTACTTTTACATGGGTTGTGAGGATCAAACTTAGGTCCTCATGCTTGCAGGTCAAAACTTCTTACCTATTGAGGTATTCCCCCAGCCCCACCAAAAATATATTTTAAAAAATACTATTTGCATTTAGTTCTTTGTGTAGGGTTGAGGTCTAAGGAATGCTAGTGGTAGAAGAAATAGTCTTCCTCAGGGAAGAGCACACCAATTGGTTATTCAATACCAAAAGGCCAGCCCTAGAAACAGACTGCAGTGGTTTGAATGAGAATGGTCCCCATAGACTCATATATTTGAATGCTTAGTCACCAGGAAGTAGAACTGTTTGAAAGGATTAGAAGGATTAGGAGGTGTGGCCTTGTTGGAGAAAGTGTGTCACTGGGAGTGGGCTTAGAGGTTTCAAAAGTCCACAGTAGGCCCAGGCTTGCTGTCCTTTTCTGCCTCAGGATCAGAATGTGGCTATCAGCTGCTTCTCCAGTACCTGCCGGCATGCACGCTTCCATGCTCCCACACAGGAGTGTGCAACCTCCACAGATGTGAGCAAGTTCCCAACTCGATCCTTTCTAAAAGTTGCCTTAGTCATGGTGTCTTCTCACAGCAATAGAACAGTGACTAAGGACATTCAAGTAACATGGAAGGTATATATATATATATATATATATATATATATATATATATATATGCATGCCTGTACACATACTCATGGGTCAACAATTAATGAAAAAAGGCTATGAATTTGAAAGAGAGCAAGAAGAGGTCTATGGGAGGGTTTGGAAGGAGGAAAGAGAATGGAGAAATGATGTAATTATTGTATCAGCTGAATGTGTGGAGACCAGAGAACTTAGAGGAGTGGGTTCTGTCCTTCTACCACACAGGTCCCAGGGGTTAAACTTAGGATGGTGGGATTTGGGTAAGCTCTAATCTCACCTGTGCATGACATGCTCACATTTAAATATACACAGACATTTTCTGTGATAGGCTTCACTCAGAATTAACTGAACTTTGCCTCTGATGGGGTAGAGAACTACTAAAAGCAACTAATTTCAGATATGGTTTATTTTGGATATAGCATAGAATTTTAAGAGACACCTACTTTGAAATATTTAATCACTTAAGGTTCCCATAGCTTTCAGCCACTGCTCCAGTGCCTGCCTCTGTGCATTCATGCTCCCTACCCGGGAGCATGCAACTTCTGCAACTGTAAGCAAGCACCCACTAAATGCTTTCTAAGAGTTGCCTTAGTCACGGTGTCTCTTCACAGTATACTTAGTCATTTAAGGTTCCTGTAGGATCAAGTGTGTTAGTCAAGTTTCTCCAAGTCTTCCATGGTTTAGAGTAAAACTCATGAATAACTAAAGCTTTATTTGAGTAAATGGTACTTTTCTCTAATTGGTTGCTATTGTAGATATAAATTTAAAAATTATCAAAATTTTCAAAAGAAAATTCTGTATTTTCTTTACAGAAACTAAGTCACAAAAATCGTTTTTTCCATTTTTTATTGGATATTTTATATATTTATATTTCAAATGTTATCCCCTTTCCCCCTCCCATTCTCCCTTTTTTCCTCTCCTTGCTTCTATGAAGATGCTCCCATGCCCACCCACACACTACCACTTCAACACCCTGGTATTCCCTTACATTGGGAAAATGAGCCTTCTCCTCCTATTGATTCCAAACAATGCTGTCCTCTGCTACATATGCAGCTAGCCATGGGAACCTCCATATGTACTCTTTGGTCGGTAGTGTAGTCCCTAGGAGCTCTGGTGGGGTCTGGTTGGTTGATGTTGCTGTTCTTCCCATGTGTTGCAAACCCCTTCAGCTCCTTCTGTCTTTTCTCTAACTCCTCCATTGGCATCACTGTGCTTAGTCCAATGGTTAGCTGCAAGCATCCTCATCTGTATCAGTAAGATTCTGGTAGAGCCTCTCAGAAGACATCCATATCAGACTCCTGTCAGCAAGTACTTCTTGACATCGGCAGTAGTGACTGAGTTTGGTGGCTGCATATGGGATGGATCCCCAGGTGGGGAAATCTCTGGATGGCCTTTCCTTCAGTCCCTGCTCCACTCTTTGTCTCTGTAGTTCCCCCCCATGACTATTTTGTTCCTCCTTGGAAGGAGAACTGAAACATCCACATTTTGGTTTTCCTTTATCTTGAGCTTCATATGGTCTGTGAATTGTTTCTTGGGTATTCCCAGCTTTTAGGCTAGTATCCACTTATCAGTAAGTGCATACCATGTGTGTTCTTTTGTGACTGGGTGACCTCACTCAGGATATTTTCTAGTTCCATGCATTTGCCTAAGAATTTCATGAAGTCATTGTTTTTCATAGCTGAGTAGTACTCCATTGTGTAGATGTACCACATTTTCTGTATCCATTCCTCTGTTGAGGGACATCTGTGTTCTTTCCAGCTTCTAGCTATTAAAAATAAGGCTGCTATGAACATAGTGGAGCATGTGTCCTTATTATATGTTGGAACATCTTTTGGGTATATTCCTAGGAGTGGTATAGCTAGGTCTTCAGGTAGTACTATGTCCAACTTTCTGAGGAACTGCCAGACTGATTTCCAGAGTGATTGTACCAGCTTGCAATTCCACCAACAATGGAGGAGTGTTTCTCTTTCTCCACATCCTGACCAGCATCTGTTGTCACCTGAGTTTTTGATCTTAGTTATTCTGACTGGTGTAAGGTAGAATCTCAGAGTTGTTTTGATTTGTATTTCCCTAATGACTAAGGTTGTTAAACATTTCCTTAGGTGCTTCTCAGCCATTTAGTCCTCAGCTGAGAATTGTTTAGCTTTGTACCCCATTTTTAATAGGATTATTTGGTTCTCTGGAGTCTAACTTCTTGAGTTCTTTGTATATATTAGATATAAGCCCTCTATCAGATGTAGGATTGGTAAAGATCTTTTCCCAATCTGTTGGTTGTCATTTTGTCCTAATGTCAGTGTCCTTTGCCTTATAGAAACTTTGCAGTTTTATGAGAGCCCATTGTTGATTCTTGATCTTAGTGCATAAGCCATTTCTGTTCTGTTTAGGAAATTTTCTTCTGTGTCCATGTGTTCAAGGCTCTTCCCTACTTTCTCTTCTATTAGTTTCAGTGTATCTGGTTTTATGAGGAAGTCTTTAATCCACTTGGACTTGAGCTTTATATAAGGAGATAAGAATGGACTGATTTGCATTCTTCTACATGCTGACCTCCAGTTGAACCAGCACCATTTGATGGAAATGCTCTTTTTTCCACTGGATGGGTTTAGCTCCTTTGTCAAAGATCAAGTGACCATAGGTGTGTGGGTTCATTTCTGGGTCTTCAATTCTATTCCATTGATCTACTTGCCTGTCTCTATACCAATACCATACAGCTTTTAATCATGATTGCTCTGTAATACAGCTTGAGGTCAGGGATGGTGATTCCCCCAGAAGTTCTTTTATTGTTGAATATAGTTTTCACTATCCTCAGTTTTTTGTTATTCCAAATAAATTTGCAAATTGCTCTTTCTAACTCTATGAAGAATTGAGTTGGAATTTTGATGGGGATTGCACTGAATCTGTAGACTGCTTTAGCAAGATGGCCATTTTTACAATATTAATCCTGCCAATCCATGAACATGGGAGATCTTTTCCATCTTCTCAGATTGTCTTCAATTTCTTTCTTCAGAGACTTGAAGTTTTTGTCATACAGACCTTTCACTTACTTGGTTAGAGTCACACCCGAGGTATTTTATATTATTTGTGACTTTTGTGAAGTATGTCACTTCCCTAATTTCTTTCTCAGCCTGTTTATCCTTTGAGTAGAAGAAGGCTACTGATTGGAGTTAATTTTATATCCAACCACTTTGCTGAAGTTGTTTATCAGTTATAGGAGTTCTCTGTTGCAATTTTTGGGGTCATTTAAGTATACTATCATATCTTCTGCAAATAGTGATATTTTGACTTCTTCTCCAATTTGTATCCTTTTGACCTCCTTTGGTTGTCTGATTGCTCTGGCTAGGACTTTGAGTACTATCTGAATAGGTAGTGAGAGAGTAGGCAGCTTTGTCTAGTCCCTGATTTTAGTGGGATTGCTTCAAGGTTCTCTCCCTTTAGTTTGATGTTGGCTACTGGTTTGCTGTATATTGCTTTTATTATGTTTAGGTATGGGCCTTGAATTCCTTCTTTCCAAGACTTTTCTCATGAAGCAATGTTGAAATTTTTCAAATGCTTTCTCAGCATCTAATGAGATGATTATGTGGGTTTTTCCCTTTGAGTTTGTTTATGGAGTGGATTATGTTGATGGATTTCCATATATTGAACAAACCTTGCATCCCTGGAATGAAGCTACTTGATCATGGTGAATGATCTTTTTGATGTGTTCTTGGATTCGGGTTGTGAGAATTTTATTGAGTATTTTTACGCCGATATAAGGGAAATTGGTCTGAAGTTCTCTTTCTTTGTTGGGTCTTTGTGTGGTTTAGGTATAAGCATAATTGTGGTTTCAATGAATGAATCAGGTAGTGTTCCTTCTGTTTCTATTTTGTGGAAAAGTTTGAAGAGTACTGTTATTAGGTCTGATAGAATTCTGCACTAAACCCATCTGGTAGTGGGTATTTTTCTGGTTGGGAGACTTTTAATGACTGCTTCTATTTCTTTAGGGGTTATGGGAGTGTTTAGATGGTTTATCTGATCCTGATTTAACTTTGGTACCTGGTATCTGTCTAGAACATTGTCTAATTCCTCCAGATTTTCCAGTTTTGTTGAGTATAGGCTTTTGTAGTTGGATCTGATAATTTTTGAATTTCCTCAGTTTCTGTTGTTATGTCTCTCTTTTTATTTCTGATTTTGTTAATTTGGATACTGTCTTTGTGTCCTCTGGTTAGTGTGGCTAAGGGTTTATCCATCTTGTTGATTTTCTCAGAGGACCAGCTCCTGGTTTTGTTGATTCTTTGAATAGTTCTTTTTGTTTCTACTTGATTGATTTCAGCTCTGAGTTTATTTCCTGCAGTCTACTCCCCTTGGGTATTTTACTGCTTTTTGTTCTAGAGCTTTTAGGTGTGCTGTCAAGGTGCTAATGTATGCTCTCTGAAGTTTCCTTCTGGAGCTACTCCAAGCTATGAGTTTTTCACTTAGCACTGCTTTGATTGTTTTCCATAAGTTTAGGTATGTTGTGCCTTCATTTTCATCAAATTCTAAAGAGTCTTTTATTTCTTTATTTCTCCCTTGACCAAGTTGTCATTGACTAGGGCATTGTTCGGCTTCTACATGTATGTGGGCTTTCTGTTGTTTTTGTTGTTGTTGAAGACTAGCCTTAATCCATAGTGATCTGATAGGATGCTTGGGATTATTTCAATCTTTTTGTATCTGTTGAGGCCTGTTTTGTGGTTGATTGTGGTTGATGGTCAGTTTTGGAGAAAGTACCACGAGGTGCTGAGAAGAAGGTATATTCTTAAGTTTTAGGTTGAAATGTTCTATAGATATCTGTTAAGTCCATTTGGTTCATAACTTCTGTTAGTTTCACTGTGTCTCTGTTTAGTTTCTGTTTCCATGATCTGTCCATTGGTGAGAGTCAGGTGTTGAAGTGTCCCCCTATCGTGTGCGGTGCAATGTATGCTCTGAGCTTTAGTAAAGTTTCTTTTATGAATGTGGGTATCCTTGTGTTTGGAGCATAGATGTTCAGAATTGAGAGTTCATCTTGGTAGATTTTTCCTTTGATGAGTATCCTTCCTTATCTTTTTTGACAACTTTTGGTTGAAAGTCAATTTTATTCAATATTAGAAATGGCTACTCGGGGTTGGGGATTTGGCTCAGTGGTTCAGCTTGCCTAGGAAGCGCAAGGCCCTGGGTTCGGGTCCCCAGCTCCGAAAAAAAAAAAAAAAAAAAAAAAAAAGAAATGGCTACTCCAGCTTGTTTCTTGGGACCATTTGCTTGGAAAAATTTTTTCCAGCCTTTTACTGTGAGGTAGTGTGTGTCTTTGTCACTGAGGTATGTTTCCTATATGAAGCAAAATGCTGGATCCTATTTACGTATCCAGTCTGTTAGTCTACATCTTTTTATTGGGGAGTTGAGTCCATTGATATTAACAGATATTATGGAATAGTGATTGCTGTTTCCTGTTATTTTTGTTGTTAGGAGTGGAATTATGTTTGTGTGGCTATATTCTTTTGGGTTTGTTGTAAGAAGATTACTTTCTTGCTTTTTCTATGGTATAGTTTTTCTCCTTGTGTTGGAGTTTTCCATCTATTATCCTTTTTAGGGCTGGACTTGTGGAAAGATATTGTGTAAATTTGGTTTTGTCATAGAATATCTTGGTTTATCTATGGTAATTGAGAGTTTTGCTGGATATAGTAGCCTGGACTGGTATTTATGTTTTCTTAGGGTCTGTATGACATCTGTCCAGGATCTTCCAGCTTCCATAGTCTCTGTTGAGAAGTCTGGTATAATTCTTAGAGGTCTACCTTTATATATTACTTGGCCTTTCCCCCTCACTGTTTTTAATATTCTTTCTTTGTTTAGTGCATTTGGTATTTTGACTATTATGTGACAGGAGGAATTTCTTTCCTGGTCCAATCTACTTGGAGTTCTGTGGGCTTCTTATATGTTCATGGCATCTCTTTCTTTAGGTTAGGGAAGTTTTCTTTTATAATTTTGTTGAAGATATTTACTGGCCCTTTAAGTTGGGAATCTTACTCTCTTTTATACCTATTGTCCTTAGTTTTGGTCTTCTCATTGTGTCTTGGATTTCCTGGATATTCTAGGTCAGGAGCTTTTTGCATTTTGCATTTTCTTGACTATTGTGTCAATGTTTTCTCTGGTATCTTCTTCCCTTGAGATTCTCTCTTCAATCTCTTGTATTCTGTTGGTGATGCTTGCATCTATGACTATTGATCTCTTTGCTAGGTTTTCTATCTCCAGGGTTGTCTCTCTTTTTGATTTCTTTATTGTTTCTATTCCCATTTTTAGATCCTGATGGTTTTGTTCAATTCCCTCATCTATTTGGTTGTATTTTCCTGTAAGCCTTTAAGAGATTTTTGTGTTCCCCCTTTAAGGGCGTCTACCTGTGTTCTCCTGTGTTTCTTTATTTATGTTCTTCTTAAAGTCCTCTATCATAATCATGAGATGGGATTTTAAATCCAAATCTTGTTTTTCTGGTGTGCTGGGGTATTCAGAACTTGCTGTGGTGGGAGAACTGGGTTCTGATGATGCCAAGTAGTCTTGGTTTTCTGTTGTTTAGGTTCTTGTGCTTGACTTTCACCATCTGGTTATCTCTGATGTTAGTTGGTCTTGCTGTCTCTGATTGGAGCTTGTCCCTCTTGTGGTTCTGTGAGCCTGTGATCTTAGGAGTGAGAGCACTTCTAGGAGACCAGCTCTCTCCAAGCTTGCTTTGGGTTTGGAGTGTTATGGGACAGCCTTAGCTCTGGATGCAGATGGAGACCTGAAGGACCCTATCCCAGGCTGCTTCACAGTTCCTGTACCCTGTGTGCTCCTGGTGGGTCCCTCTTTGGACAGTTAGTGGAGTGAAAATGGAGTCTCACCTGTGGGCTTAGGACTGAGAGTGCTCCTGGGAGACCAGCTCTTTCCGGGCATGTTTTAGATCTCGAGGGCTATGAGACAGCCTTAGGTCTGGGCACAGATGGAGACTAGAAGGATCCTGTCCCAGGCTTCTCTGTGGTTCCTGTGCCCTGTGCACTCCTGGCAGATCCCTCTTTGGCCACTATTTCTTTATACATGGGATTTTCAGTACTGTATTCTAATTTACCTTATTCTCCCTCTACTGTGTTGAATCTAGAATTCACTGTTTATTAATTTTAAAAATTGCTTAAACGTTTGAATTCATCTTGTATGTATACCAGATATCCTTCCCAATTTCGTTTTGAATGAAAATCATTTGATTTCTTCATTTACCATGCTGAGCTTCCAAACATCCTGAGGAAGAGTGGTCTATACAGATGATCTAATTTGGAGCATATTCATGTTTCTCTGGTTGTGGTGTTCACTGGCTCCTCTGGTGTGAAATTTCACATATACCTTGAGCTCTGGATTTTACTGAATGCACGCCAACCTCATGGTTTCACAGCCTGAGCAGGGGCTGGCATGAGCTTTCCTCAGCCCCTTTGCAGGATTGGAAATCTCAGCACTTTGGTCCTGGCCTCAGAGTAGGGGAGCTGGCTTGCACCTGAGTTCTCTAATTAGACTTAGGGCCAGCTCAGTAGGAGGCAAATCATGCCTGGCATCAGAAACCTAGCCAACTCTCTGGCACTCTATGGATCTTAGAGGAGAACCCAGTGCTGCCACGGTTCCTAATTACATCCTAAAACTCGCCCTTAAATGAACAGAAGTGTAGCTCTCACCTCACATTAGAGAAGCTTCTCTTTGTAGCAAACAGATGCCATCACGGAAAACTACAACTGGTCATGATGCAGAAATCAGCGGATCATGGGGAGCTCAGCCCTAGTAGACACATTTACAGCACAACACCTGTACCTAGAGCTCAGGGAATATCATGGAAGAGGTGGGTAAAAAGATTACCAGCCAAAGGACCAGGAACTCTCTTGTGAGAGTGCGTCTCCTAGAACTGACAGGGAAGCTAAGCCTGAAGGGGTAAAATCTCATGGGGCCCCATAGACAAAGAACTACATGCAACCAAGGGATGTGGAGAGAAGAGCTGGTCTTTTCCTGGTGTGTCTATGTGAATGTATATCACATGGTTCAAGTGCCCCTGGAGACCAGAGGAGGAAGTGACTCCTCCATAGCTGTGTGGGTGCTGAGAACCAAACTCCTGCTCTCTTAAACAGCTGAGTCATTTTTCCAGATGAATTTACTCCAATTTCTTTTCCTGAGAAATCCAGGCTTCTGCACCTGATAGGCCCTGTGCAGCCCCAGCTCTCTATCTTGGTAAGTAGTGTTAGTCCACTCAGCAAGCCAGGCAGAAATCCCCAAATGATCCCTGGTAATCCTTTCCCTCAGCACCTGCAAACATCAATTACCAAGTCCTAAATCTTCCTCCCCGGTCTTCCCTGTGCCTGTCTCCACCCATCCCCAGCAGCTCTTGTCTGGAAGAGTTGATAAGGCTCAAATTGGAACCTCTGCCTGCCTCTGTTAGCAGCCCTCAAATCATCTCCCCCAATGTCGTGCAAGAAATACAGCATGCTCTTGAGCGCAGGGTCGGAGACAAACCAAACCTAACCCACACCAAAGCCAAGTCATACAAACCATTCCGCCTGGTCCACGTAGTTCATCAAACTACAAACTACAATCCTCAGTCATTCCTCGCTGTTTTCATGTTTAAGCCTTTTATACTACTCACTCCTATTTCAGAGGGGTTAACAATACAACAAGGAAGTTAATGTGTGCAAACAATCTCTGTGAGTAAAGATAAAAATCCAGTGTTTTTATCTTGTACCTGATACTTTAATTCCTCAAATAAAAGTTGAGCGGTTAGAATGTTCAAACTTTTTTTTTTTTTTTTTTTAAACGGAAGAGTGTGATTTGGGTGTGGTGAATCAGACAGATGCCAACCACGGAAGTGGGAGATCTCATTTTCTTTTCATTCTCTTACTGTGCATGTTGCCATAGGAACGTGGAAGATCTGTACCACGTGTCTTAGCACCACAGCCTAATCACCTTTTTATGTAGCTCCCTGGCTAGACTTAAGCTCTTGAGCTGACTTAGGTCTTATCTTCACTTCTCTAAAATCCAGCTCAAAGCCTGGCGATAAAACATTCAAGATGAACGCTTGTTAGCTGTGCTACTCCATGGGAGCACAGAAACCAAAGAAACTGTATAACCAAATTCAGGAGACATCATGAAATCATTTTACCAAAGTGCTTTAGAAACCTGTGGCATTCAAAAACTGTGTTTCAGTGCTTTAAAACCAAGGCATTTAACTTTCTCAACAGGAATTTAAACAAAAGGGTGGGCTTTCTTACGTTTAGCTTCCCAGTTTCCATGGGATAGAGCACAGTTATCGAGTCGACTTAAAATTGTGACATTCCAAGCAGAAATGTGCATAGGGCACCTCAGGAGGAAAATCCTAACTGATCTTAGAGAAGAGCAGCCCTGGTTGGCGGGCTTCTATTCTTCTGTACATGTAAACATGTTTTAAATAGGAAAACTCAGCTGGAATACACAATGCTATTTCTGCAACACAGTCGACTCACATACTGAAGCTCACCACCGGTCAGCAATCCTGGAATATCCAAGGCAAGACAAACAAGCCATACCAAATGTAACCATAGCAATAACTGTGAGCCAACCCGCTCCCCATTTCTACGGTCTTTAGGCAAACAGATTAAAATTGGAGTGTATCATTACATTCTGATACAATTTAAAAATATTTTCTGTAGTTAGTCATCTGCTAACATAGCTAATATAACACAAACCTCAAATATCATGTATTAAAAATTGAATTACAAAAGTGCCCTATGCCAGACTTTTCCAATGCATCAGATTTACCCAGAAGGAATTCCACATTTCACCAGCAGAGACTGAATGCTGTTGCTCTAAAATAACAACAAAAGTGGATGTCATCGGCTTCATCTGAAACATCTGTGTTACATTTCCATAGCGGGATGCCTAACACGTTCATTATAAACCATCATAAATCAAAACCATAAAGGCAAAAGTAAAAACTTACAGCTCCTTTGCAGTAAAGCCGTAGCTTCCCGGATGGAGTGCGAACCACCACCGACATCCTTTTCCTAGAGCTGAAATAAAGAGATTTTCCGTAATGGGTCCTCATACTGCAGCTCTGCACAGACGTGTTTTTGATGTATTTCACATATTTTAATGCTTGCAGTGAAAACAAGTTAATCTGACCAATTTATGAGCCATATACTTCCGTGTAGGCAAATTATCTCCTGAGTGTACAACTGGGTGCCTTGGAGAGTTGTGTTTTATTTTTTTTTTAGTCACCAGAGTTATCATCTACTGTCCCAAAGGAATAAACAGAACAGTTCCCCAGACACCTGTAAGAGCTAATACCCTCTAGAGTAGCATCGTGTTTGATATCTTACTATTTGAAAACTATTTATTATCTTAGTAGGCGAGTTATAGGCCTCATTTTAAAAATTAAAAATAAAATTGATAATTTTTAAATAAATAATTAGAGAAGAAAACAAATGCTCTTACTTAAGAAACAATATAAGCATTTGTTATTGTTTTTAATAATTGCAACAGTCTCGTTACTGAGATGATACAGACCAAGACCCCCAGCAGACGCCAAAGACTGGGGACAGCATCAGCCCAATGATACATTTTTCTTGTACATATATACAACACAACAATGTTTAATTTGTTACACATAGTAAGCTTTTAACAACAGGGACTAAGAGAACAATTACAATGATACACCTTAGTGAAAAGGTATTGGAGACTTAGAAACGGTTTGCTTCTAGAATTTTCTACCAGATACTTTTAGAGGTTGGTGGCCTATGAAGAGGTGAAGCCCCAGCCAGAGTGGAAATACTGTACTTGACCAACACAGTCAATGTGTCTCTCGTATACTTGTGAACTCAGTTCTTCTTGACTCACGCTGTTCTTACTTAGCCTAGTTTTGATTTAATGGTCCCAGACTCATCAATTTAGTTCCCCTGGCAAGATATGCAAGGCTAGAAACTCTTCTGAGTTCCATCAAAGTGAAATGGCCATTGCAGAGAAAAGTCGCAGAGTCAGGGATGACTATGGAAGTACAATGCTCTACAGTGACTACCCGTATATGTCATCTTCTGTGGAGCTGCCTCCCTCACCCCTGTGAGGTCTCAGCACCCATTTGTCACTCTCCAAGTCCCCCACGCTCCCTTCTAAATTTCAGAGGCTCACCTAGAATCCTTCCTCACATCTATTTATCTGGCTATATGAGCTCCCTCTTCCATTCCATTTTCTTGACACAAGGGAGAAATATTTCTGCTTTTATCAGAGCCCAAGCTTAGGCAGTGAAGGAAACCACGAGAAACAGAAAGCTGGCGAAAATATAATCAAACAAGCGGCCATGTTCCAGCTCCAGCAAGCAGCAAAACTTGGCAACTTTTGTCATGTGGTTCTGGCGTTAGAATCAAGGATAGAAGAAAGGAGTCATGGAATCTCCCTCAGGAAAGCCGCTGAGGCCAGGACTGTATCAGGGCTATCCCCTGCACGGGGGCCCACTGGGGCCCATGTGAAGCTTGGATTGTCTTGGAGACCGCAAGATATTGGCGATGCCAGAGCTGTGGGATATCTGCCAAGTAGAGCTGCTAACAGGGAGTGGAACCAGCCCAAAAGAAAGAGATGTGCTGTAGTCATCAAAGCTAAAAGGAGTTGGAGATCTGAATAGCATTTTGACATCAGACATGGAGATGGGAAATCTTGGGTTTGCCCATCTGGTTTTGCATCTTACTTTGGTCCAGCATGACCTCACTGTGCTTCCTTCCCTATTTTGGAATGGTAATGCTATGTTCTGTACCATGTATGAATTATGTGATCTGCTTTTAAGTTTTGATTTATAGTTACAGTTATAGTTAAGAGACTGTATGAATCTCAGAAGACACTTTGGACTTTTAAGCAAATTTGAGACTGTCACAGACTTTGGGGACTTTCGAAATTGAACTGAATACAGTTCTGCATTATTGTACGGCTACAAGCCCCTGGGACTAGGGGGTAGAATGTGGTGTTTGAAGAAGAATGCCCTCTACAGACTCATGTGTTTGAATGCTTGGCCCATAGAGAGTGACAATATTAGGAAGTGTGACCTTGTTGGAGTTGATGGGGCCTTGGTATGGGTTTTTGGGTCTCCTATGCTCAAGTTATGCCCAGTGCAGCACATGGTCTCCTTCTGTTGCTGGCAGTAAAGATATAGCACTCTCGGCTACCTTTTCAGCACCCTGTCTGCCTGGACATTGCCATGTTTCCTGCTGTGATGATAATGGACTGAACCTCTGAACCTGTAAGCCAGCCCCAATTAAATGTTGGCCTTTCTAAGAGTTGCCTTGGTCATGGTGTCTCTTCACAACAGTAAAACCCTAACTAAGATCCCTTCCTTGCTTATGACTGTTGCTCTCCCTTGCCTCACTTTCTCAGCAGCTTTGTTCTAAAGTCATATAGCTCTCCTACAAATCTGTCCCTTTCCCCTAACAAATAGATTATGTTCATCCACAAACATGTTCTAGTGTCTCCCATATCATAACTCGCCTACCCAGGCACCGTCCCCTGTGAACCACATGGCTGTTTAACTGTAACTCAACTCTGGGTGAACCATGTCTATCTACAGACTCCACTCATCTCCCTTCCACTCCCCATCCCTCAACCTTTCCAAAGACAACTGCACAGATCTGTTTTCAAACTTCCCCTCACCTAAGTTGGCAGTGCCTCTGAATGGATAACCAAGCACTCTTCTTGAGATTCCTTTCAGCTCTGGGATATCTATCACTCTACTTTTGTCCTATGTGTCTTCAACAACAAAGATTTTATTTTAAAGATGTCCTTTCTTCCAACTCTCCTGCAGTAGTTGCTCATGCTGGCCAAACACTTCATCATTGAAGTTTACCCTGCAATCCATTTCTTATTTCAAGGCAAATTGTTAGTAAGTGGCCCAAGATGGCTTTAAGCTTAGTCTGTAGCCCAGGAAAGTCTTGGAATTGTGATCCTCTTGATTCTTTTCTAAAGTAGTTACAGTTATATGCTGTGTCATCAGATTTGGCTAATTCTTAATTTGTAATCAATCCTTAACAGTTATAATTATTTATGGCTCAGCCACCATCAGCCTTCCACTTTCCTCTTGATCTATATTTTGTCTTCAGAAGATCCTATTGACTTTTAATCTTTGAGTGTCACTGGTGGACCAGTGACTGACTATGAAATGGGTATTTCAGCCACAGCTGTGGCTTCCTGCTTCAGGTGCTTATATCTAATTCCCTACTGGATACTTGCATTTGCATGTCTCACAGACATTGAAACACAGTGTTCCTAAATATCTCATCCTCCACATCTGCTCCTATTCCCATGTCTGCCATCTATGTTCAGGGAATTTCCACATACCCCGTTATTTATGCTGGGATCCTAGCCCTCCCCTTTCTTCTCATTGTTCTCAACCCAACCCTCCAATCTATAGAAAAGTTCCCCTGATCTCCCTCAAATAGGTGTAAAAAAAACCCATCTACTTCTCTCCAGTTTCACCAGTTATCCTGATGGGAACTGCTCACATTTATGGAGACTATTTGAAAGCATGATATCATTCCCCTTCCCATTCTAAAACCCACCCTCACTACAGAAATCAAAAACCTGCAAGTCCTACTTTTGATTTATTTCTTCCCATGGCACTTTCCATAAGCATAGAGGGTCCAAAAACATTTTGCCTATAACAACAGGGAGGGGAAAGACACTTTGTCACGGAGACAGAGGTGAGCTATGCTCTGTCCTAGGAAATGAAGTGTTTACTAACTGGCCAGACCCTGGTTTTTAGTCACACGGTCACTCTCCAGATCAAGCATACAAAAGGAACTGTCTCTCTCAGGCAGTGTGCAAATTTGCTTCTGAAGGAGAAAGCTCTAGAAAACAGGTGGGCATTTCTTTTCCTCAAAGCATTGCTTTCTCACGGGCCTTTAATTTTTGAAGCGTCCTCTGAGAGGTAACACACAATCTTTAAAGACCCCATAGGAGGACCTATTATCTAAAGGACATAGGTTGGCTGGGCAACAATGTATAATAATTAAAGTCTGGAGTAGAAGACCTCTGTCTTTATAGCAAGAATATAAAAGCGTTCCCCGTAAATGCCTGCATTTATACTTAGACCTTTGGTGGAGCTATTTAAGAAGTCCTGAGAACTTTAGGAGATGAGACCTACTAGGGTTTCCTGGGGGTGGGTGGGTAGGGGGGAAGGCCTATGGGATTATAGCTCAGCCTTCTTCTGTCCCTGAGCTCCTGCACGTGCCACAAGCTCTTGGCACTAGATGGAGCTCCAGGCACCTTGTGTGACTGTCTCCCTTTAAACCAGGAGCCAGGACAAAGCTCTCTTTCTGTTTGTTGCTCCTGGTAGGCATCTTGCCGTGCTGAGGAGGAAACCAACAGCCAGCATTCTTTCTCTTTAAGAGAGGAGTGGATGGGACACTCATTCTGTTTCTGCTCCTCTTGGGAGATGGTAACTCTTACATCTCAGAGGCATGTGACAGAAGGAAACTACAATCACAATGGAGACTTGCCAACGCTTACTGATCTCACTCCACACAAATCTTGCTGCCTCTCCGTATATCTGATTTTGGGGTCTCTAGGTGCTATCCTTTGAAGCTGAAATCTTCCCCCAAAGGCCTGCGCGCGTGGGGGGATTGATCCCTAAGAGGTGCTCTTAGGAGGTTAGAACATTTAAAAGGTGAGAGGTCTTTAGGTCATTGGGCATAACCTTGAGGGGGACTGTGAAACCAGAGTCCACTTTCTTGTTTTCTCTTTTGAGGTTCTCAAGTGTCTCACAAGTAGGAATGCATTCTTTGAAGACCCTGATTTGCTTACTCCTGTATCCCTCCCTTGTGTGTTGCCTCACTGAGGTCCAGAATAGCAAGGTCCACGGAGTACAACCTCTAAAGTGTGTCAAGATGAAGTCATCTATAGAAGGTGACTATCCCAGGCATTTGTTACCATATCAGAAAGCTGGCTAACAGACCAGCCACGGGGCTCCTGGCCAATTCTGTATCTGTATCTATGACTCAGGTAGTTTCTCTTCAAAAAGATGTCTTGAGCTGCTAGGAGAAGTCATGTCGTACTACACTCTGAAGAAACCTGGGCATGACTTATCTACTGAAAAGACACAAACTGCATGGAAGATCTTATTTTGCTTAAACGCAAATAAAAGTAAGGCATGTATTCCAGCTATATATAGGAAAAGCCAATAATGGATGAAAATGTACTTTTCCCCTTATAAATTATAGGGCGAGTGCCTTTACCTGGTGAACTCTAGGACATTGAGCAATTCATATCTCTCTTCCTGCCCCAGCTGCAAAATAAAAGAATGGAGATATTTTAGGACCTTTGGAAATAATCACTGGTTATAAAATTTATTGTAAAACCAACACAGTTTGCCCTCACCCTTTCTGAATTATGGAAGAGAATTCACTAAACTTTCAGGTTAATGAAAAAAAAAGTGAATGGCAGGAGAGGACTCAGAAGAATTCTGAGTGTCACAGAAGCAGGATTGAGAACTACTGAGGTCCAAATGGAGAGCATGGGACAGAAATGCCCAACAGACAAGACACAACACACAATCTGTTTGTGTGACTTTCCCAAAGTTACCAATGAACCCATGAGCCCACACACAAGGAGTCAGAGAAAGAACACAAAACAATAGAAAATAAATAAAACTTTGTCTTTAGGAAATAGTAGGGCTGGAGAGATGGCTCAGTGGTTAAGAGCACCCGACTACTCTTCCAGAGGTCCTGAGTTCAATTCCCAGCAACCACATGGTGGCTCACAACCATCTGTAAAGAGATCCGATGCCCTCTTCTGGTGTATCTGAAGACAGCTACAGTGTACTTATATATAATAAATGAATAAATCTTTTTTAAAAAAGGAAATAGTAGAAAAATGCATTTTTAAGACAAAATTTTGAGTTAGGAAATAGTTTAAAGGAAAAAAATACCAAGTACAAAGATGTTTAGCTATGAATGCGACAGAAGCACTAATAGTAATGTTCAAAATGAGATACCATTGACATTAAACAAAACACAGAGATCTTCAATGCAAACCATATAGTTTGATAAAGGTTCAGCCTGTGTAAACACCACCCTGTTGAAGACGCAGGACATCTGACCCATAAATCCCTGTGTTCCATTTCCAATCAATCCTCTCCCTGCCCCAAGGTGATCGCTGTTCAAAATTCTATCTTTATGAATCACATTTGTGGAATCTCCAGATGGACTTGTAAAGGACGCTTTCCTCAGTGCCTGGCATTTTCCCTCTTCCACATAAAGGCTCTACGACTCATCCACACTGCTACAGAATCAAGAATTCATTCTTGTGTATCATGTAGATTGACACATGGATCTCTGTCCGTCCTCTCCTGCTGATGTGCACTGCTTGTTTCTGTTTTGGGGAAACCATGGCCATAGCCACGATGAACACTGCATGGTAAGTCTTCAGTGACACAAACTTCCCTTCCTCCAGAGTAACGGAGAATGGAGTAGGGATTGAGGTAGGCTTTCCTTTCTTCAGAAAACTCTTTAAAAATACATTAGCATTTGCTTCTAAGAATTTTTTTAGCCTCTGCGCTGGGAGCATAATTGTGCCTCATTAAGTTTTCACATGTTCTTGATGACTAGCCATGTAGCCTGCCATGTAGCCTGCCATGTAGCCTGTCATGTAGCCTGTCGTGTAGCCTGTCATGTAGCCTGCCATGTAGCCTGCCATGTAGCCTGTCATGTAGCCTGTCATGTAGCCTGCCATGTAGTCTGTCGTGTAGCCTGTCATGTAGCCTGTCATGTAGCCTGTCATGTAGCCTGCCATGTAGCCGCTGGGATATCACCTTCTGACATATATCTGTTTAGAACTGCCCACTTAAAAGCAGATCTTGAATAATTACTTCTTTGTTGTTTGCTGTTTTGAGACAGGGTCTCATGTAGCCCAGGCTGGCTTCAAACTTGCTATGTAGCTGAAGCTGGCTCTGCACTCCAGAGTCTCCTGCGACCTACCTCCCATGCACTGGGATAACAGGCCTATGCGCTATGCCCAGCCTTCTGGATGCTTACATAACCAAAAATTTAATAATGTTTGGGACCAAGAGAAGAGATAAATGGGAGGACGATTCAAGGGAGATAAAGCTCCATTTAGTAGAAGAGAAAATCTGTAGATATGTCTAGTTTGGAAGAGTCAATATTGTCCACCAAGCCTATCGTCAGCCACAATTTTGTGAAGTGTTGAAAGAACCAGACGAAGGCTCCAGTGGTGCTCCCGAGTAGGAAACGTCAGTTTCACTGCAATCTTTTCCTTACTGCCTTTGTCTCTGAAGCCACATGAGTGTATTACACAGGTTCTAAGAAGCCCTTAAGACACAAGCGACTTACTGAATCTATGATGACAGAGTCAGGAGTTCTTCCAGTGAAGACAAAATTCAACTGCTTGGCGGCTCTGACCAGTGCTCCCTCATCTGTGGCAGGGAACAGGTGAAAAGAAATAGAGGACAAAAAAGTATAACATACGCCAAGACGTCGGCAGTTTTCTTCTTGATTAAAAATCTGTCTCATTATGCTCTGAAATCCAATCTGACTTATATATATGATGACACCAGAGGAATTAGCATCATGTTCCTGAACATGTCAGTCACCCACTGCCAGTCACCTACTATGAGTCACCCACTGCGAGTCGCCCAATGTCAGTCCTCCATTGTCAGTTACCTGCTGTTAGTCATTCACCCACTGTCAGTCACCTGTTGCCAGTCACCCACTGTCAGTCACTCACTCCCGAAAGGAGCAGCTTGACAAGACCCTTTGTCAAGCATATGCTTGAGAACACCACCGTCAGGAGTTAATAAGTGTCAGGAAGTCTTTTCACATATTATCCTTCCCGCCTAAAGCTGACTGTTAATCCCAGTCCCTGGGGATCTGAACCACTTACAGTGCACAGACGCTTTAGTTTTTATTAACTGCTTTCTTCATGCAAAGTCCTGCCACTGCTGAGAGGGATAATAAGACAGACAGACAGACAGATACAGTCACACACACACACACACACACACACACACACACACACACACACACACACACACACACAGACAGACACACATACTTAAAGCTGAAAGCCAAGTTTCTAATAAGGATTTTTAAAATATGAAACCATAATTTGGTTATGTTTCATTTTTAAATTAAATTGAAGACTTAAGATCCATAACACCAAATTTCAGAACAATTTTCTACAGGAAAATACCCATAGTTGCTTCCTGTGTACCTGGCGACGCTGCCTGATAAATGATCTTCTCCCCGTCTCTCTCTGGTACAGCTGTGTGGCAGACGGCCATCATTGTGAGAAATTCACAGATGATAGGTGCGGTTGGCTGTGAGGAATAAACGCAAAATTCATCCTCCTTTATTTAAACATCTGACACTAAGGGCAGAAATGTTACTTCATGGCCATTTATTAAGAGAACAGCTGGGAAGCACTGGGGGTGTGGGATCACAGCCAGTATCTGTTATGGAAGAAACTTATTTAGAACTCAACTTATTCATTTCATTTTTTGTACTTCCTCATTCATTCTGTAAACATTTATTTAACAGAATTATTTGCTTCTAGATAGAAATGGTAGAAGAAGATGATGAATTTGCTCTTTAGTGGCAGAAGTGATATTTAAAATGTTCATTTGCTTGTTTGCAATTTCTATTTAAATTTCAGGCATCTAACCTTTGAGTAGAGATGATGAAAATGTGTGTGTCTCTCTGGATTGCTGTCTTCCCTCTCACCCAGTACAGAAGGGTGTGTGTGTGCGTGTGTGTGCGTGTGTGTGTGTGTGTGTGTGTGTGTGTGTGCGTGTGCGTGTGTGTGCACGCGCGCATGTGTATGTGTATGTGTATGTGTGTTTGTATGTGCTTATATGTATCTATCACAATTACTGAGCACTATCTACTCTTGGGGCTTGAAGGAGACTGAAGAGTGAATCCTTTCTGTAAGCATCTCAGGTCTGATGAGAAAAGAACTGAGACACTGGATATTAAACATCTTCATGTCTGGCTTCTGGAGAGAAATGTCATTTACGTTAATAAAGAAAAATAATGTGTGCCTATGTTCATAAACCTCCAATTATACAGTGAACCAAATGAAAAGATTGAATCAGGTTATGGAAAGAAAAACTGCTTATGCTAAGACAGTGGACAAAGCACAGATGGTCCCAGCCACATGAAGGACTTTGACTTGTAGGGAGACAGGGCAGACATTGGTGACAGCGTTGTTTATTTACAGCATGCTGAGTATCATATGCGAGTGTCATGTGAGGAGACAGGAGTTGGTGGCTGTTCATGAGAATTGGAGATAGATATATGGAAGAAGTCTTAGGCTAATGGAGAACTGGGAATTCTACTGGGACGCACAGCATGTAACTAATAAGGCCCCAGAGGAGAAAAGATAGAAGTATTTAAAACAGTGAAAGAAGACCTCTGGAGGAAGAAAGAAAAAGTTGCTCAAGGCAGAGTGCTAATGTAGGTCGGGGCTACATCGGGAGACTCTGTGAGGGATGGCAGAAGCCAGGGAGGTGGTGGGACTAGCATTCCAGGGCAGCGTGCCATCAGTTAAGACACAAACAGAAGCTGAGGCAGCCCTACATGAGGGGCGGTGCTGGTCTGGGCAGGGCAAATGTAGGTAAGAGGTAACTTCAGTAGACACTCCGGCTGTGTTGTAAGTCAGTACTGAGATGGACCAACAGCTAAGTCATATCTATAAGATACCTGAAGGAGGAGAGAGGCATCTCTAATACTATAAGCAAGGAAGACATTTGACTGATGATATAACACCCTGTGTTTTTGTGTAATTTAATTTTTTGGGCTATTTTAAAAAGAGTCTTCACTGGCATTTACACATTTTATATCGCTTAGCTATGTTAGCTCATTCTGCACTGGTGGTCTGTCCTATCCTCCCTGTTGTCATTTTTCCCCAACTCTCTCCTCTATATACTTTTCAATTTTCTTCCAGTTTTAATAATATCTAAATTCTGTTTAGACTAACAAGACCTCAACTCCCCCTCCTATTTTGGGGGTGGGGAGCAGAACATAGACTCGATAAAAATCACAGTAGAGAATTCTTCAAGTCTAGGGAAGGGTATAAACATCTGGATACAGGATGCACTTAGGACATGAGTACACATAAAATCAAATAAATCTAAAAAATATCATATAAGTAAAACCTTGAGGGGAGTAACTATGAAGGAAATCTGAGGAATATTCATTAGTGCTCATCTCCGAGAGACAGATAATACTCTGGTGTCACTTACATGGTTATTCTGAAGATTTTCCAGCAACGATGGATCATTAAAGGTTTTCTCATCTCCAAACTGTGAGCTCTGCCTAAAGGGGGAAAATAAAGCAGTGAGTTCACTTACGTTGGCCTCCTTGCCTACTTCTAGTGATGAGTGATGACTCTCAAGACATTCAAATAACTGATTTCAGGACTGTCATAAAGCGTGTGTGAAAAACAGTCTAAATAGTAGCAAAGTTATTAAAATTGTGTTTTACTTTGGCCATATAGAAACTCTTCGTGTGTAGCGACAAATACAAATGACCTAAATTGCAAAAATGTGAATGATAAACTAATTAATTACATAGTTTGTCATCAATTATAAATATATGTAAAAAATCACTCTGGAGTATATCATATTATCCTATACAGAAAGGAAAATAACCATGAACCTGTATGGGATTTGTATTGTGGCTGGGTCTTTACATTAACAGATGAATTATGGACTTTGCTTGAAACAAATAGAATCTATATTAATTTTCTAATCTATCTATTGTTAATCTCATGACCATGCCTTAAAAAATCAAACCAAAAACCAAGGAGCATTTAAGTAGGCATGTCAAAATACTTCAAAATATATTTTTTAACTGCACAGAGATTTTAGAATTTACTGAGGAAAAAAATAACCTTTCTAAGAAATAAGTAATTACAGTTTAGAAGGTTTTAATCATAATTTAATCTTGAGTTACAGAGTTTTGACAATGTTAATAGGCCAAGTTTCAAGGTTTCCCTTCACATTTTAAAACCACAAGCCTGGAAAAGAGATCATAGAAGAAAGCAGCAGAGAAAGTAACCAGTATCCTCCCCTCAACTGACGAGGTAAAATTGATGTGTGCCTGTTTGGCCTGCTAATTAGCAAGATTATAGAAGATATCTGCTAGCAAGTTGTAGTTAAGGATTCTCAAAATCATCATTGGTCCTATTGGTTTAGTATTAAGTATGGGAATCTAGTAACTTCTAAATGACTTATCAGTGGGTAGATAAAAAAAATCAACACAATTCTCTTAAAAATATCATCATTTATAAAGAACAGTTTCACTTTTGGGACTGATGAGATGGCTCAGTGGGGAGAGGCTCTTGATTTCACACCTGATGGCCTGAGTTTGGTTCCTGGGACTCTAGGCTAGAAGGCAAGAACTGATTCTACATTCTGTCTTTTGACCTCCATACCTACACCATGGCACACCCCTTTCCAGAGAATAAATAGATGTAAATAAAATAAATTTGATGGATGGATGGAGAGAACTGGGTGGAAGAAGGGTTGGGGAGGGGGAATGAGGTAGGGAATCAGGGGTGGGGAGGACTGGGGTGGGGAGAAAGGGCTGGGAGAGAGAACAGACATAGGTATGTGTGGGATCTCTGGGATGATCCAGAGACCTGGGATGGGGGAGGCTCCCAGGAGTCTATGGGCTGACTCTAGCTGCGACTCCTAGCAGCTGGGGATATGGAGACTGAAGTGGCCACCTCCTACAGTCAGGTGGAAATCCCAGGGGAAGGGGGGCACCAACTCACCCCCAAACCTTTGACCTCAAATTTGTCCTGCCTATAGGAGGTGCAGGGATAACGATGGAGCAGTGACTGAGGGAATAGTGAACCAATGGCTGGCTGAGCTTGAGATCCATCCCACGGGAGAGAGCCAATCCTTGACACTATCAGTGATGCTCTGCTATGGTGGCAGAGAGGAACCTAGGCTTCATCCAACAGCACATGGAAAAAGATGCAGAGACCCACAGCCAAACATCAGGTGGAGCGCAGGGAGTCTGGTGCAAGAGTGGGGAAGGATTGAGGGAGCTGAAGGGGTCTAGGGCACCACAAGAAGGCCTACAGCATCAACTAACCTGGGCCCACTGGGGCTCACTGAGACTGAACCACCAACCAAGGAACATGCATGGGCTGGTCCTAGGGCTCCCTGCACATTTGTGTGGTCTTCATGTCCCCTAATAATAACAACTGGAGTGGGGCTGTCTTTGACTCTGTTGCCTGCCTTTGGATCCCCTTCTGCTAGCTGGGTTGCCTTGTATGGCCTCAGTGGGAGAGCATGTGCTTAGTGCTGGTGTCACTTGATGTGCCAGGTAGATTGGTAACCATGGCGGGGGAGGGGGATGGGGGCTTCCCTTTCTCTGAGCAGAAGGGGAAGGGGTAGCTGGGGAGGGGTCTGTGAGGGTGAGACTGGGAACAGAAGAGGAATGGAGGATGTGATTGGAATATAAAGTAAATAAATAAATTAACTAATGAAAAAAATGGGTACGGTTAATAGAAAGAAAACAAATTTAAAAGTTTATTACTTGTGCTTCTATGAAATATTCCCATTGTTATATTCCCTCTTGTTTCATAGCTTCATTTTTATTTGTTGGGGAGGCTGAGACATGAGGGAATATCTAGCTACTTCTTGCAATATACCTACTTTTTCTTTCAAAAAGTTCCAAAATAAGGGCTGGAGAGATGGCTCAGTGGTTAAGAGCACTGACTGCTCTTCCAAAGGTCCTGAGTTCAAATCCCAGCAACCACATGGTGGCTCACAACTATCTGTAATGAGATCTGATGCCCTCTTCTGGTGTGTCTGAACAGCTACAGTGTACATATATATAATAAATAAATAAATCTTTAAAAAAAAGTTCCAAAATAAATGCCTTTATAAGTCTTAAAATATGTCTCATTACTCTTACCATGAATTCATTCACTTCATAAATTCGGTTGCTATTACTGATCCAACTTTCAAAAGTACTTAAATAACTTTAGATATACAACTGAAATACTTACACAGATAGAACCCATTCTGTTCCCTAAGGAAGGCTGCTACTGTAAAATCTTAAATAACAGCTTCCTTCTATGGAGTGGCTTCCTTACCAAGACCATGGCAAACCATGGACACCTCGTCCTCCAACACAGTAGCTTGGCTAGGATGATCCAGGCACAGAGCTGTCACCATGCTCCCTACTCTTACAAAATATCTACTAAGTACAGGAAAAAACAAGCAAAAACTATAGGAAGCTCTCAATATTTAGAAATAAGAACTATATGCTAAAAGTATAAATATTTGGGGTTGGGGATTTGGCTCAGAGGTAGAGCGCTTGCCTAGCAACCACAAGGCCCTGGATTCAGTCCCCAGCTCTGAAAAAAGAAAAAAAAAACAAAAAAAAAGAAAAAGGAAAAAAAAAGTATAAATATTTAACACTATAGCATTTACATATTGCCTGCATATAAAATGAAAACCAGCACTACTTGTCACATCATGTTCTTTTCTTTCCTCAGAAAATTTCAAGTAGCAGTCTGCTCATGAAAAGGCGAAGACATGGTGGCGCCCTGAAATAAGCAGCGAGCAGGGCATGGAGCGGCTAAGATTCAGAGGGAAAAGCAGGCCTAGCTCTCTGCATCATGTGCAGCTTAAAGCCATACAGAATTGTAAGAAATTATTTCCTAATTATACAAAAATGGAGAGTCAACACAGCCACTAAGAGAAAACTCAGAAAGTTCCCAGCCTAATCAATAATACCTATCTTTCAATCACAACTTAGATATCCATCCATCCATCCATACATCATCCATACATCATCCATCCATCTACCCAAACATCCTTCCATCCATCCATCTATCCAAACATCCATCCATCCATCCATCCATCCATCCATCCATCCATCCATCCACCCATCCACCCACCCAAATATCCATCCATCCATCCAACCATCCATCCATCCATCCACCCAAACATCCTTCCATCCATCCACTCATCCATCCATCCATCCATCCACCCATCATCCACCCATCCATCCATCCATCCATCCATCCATCCATCCATCCATCCATCCATCCATCCATCATCTATATCCACTAGGCTAGTATATAACCAATGAACTACAACCTCACTTGACTACAGGTTTGTTTTTTTTTTTAAATTCAAACTTCAACTCCAACTAGGACAATCAGAAAATAAAAAAGACAACAGAATAAGGCCAAGCCATTGTTTCCACCTTAATCTCCTGCAAACAGTTTGCTAAGAAGCACTCATGGGAAAGGCCTAGGTGTCCTGTCTAAGTCCCAAAACAGAACACACAGACTCTAACAGAGCTGACTGTAATAACAATTATTTCTGCAGAGCAAACCCCACTGAAGGGAAATCAAAGGTCACAGGGCAAGTTGAGGGGAAATCGAATTTATATGATGGAACTAATTCCTACCAAACAAGAAGATCCATGGACACAACAGGACAAGGTCAACATGACAACAGAGTGCCAGGCAAGAAGCCCAAAATCACAACGCACAGAGAAGGAAACGCCAGCCATCTCTGACCAGATATTCACTCTAGCTTCATCACAAGACAAAGGAAGGACGGACATCAATTTGACAAAAAACTTGTCAGCTCTGTGCTGTTCGAGTTGTGGAAGAAGAGTGAAGTGTGTGTCCTGGTGAAGTGGAAATTGATTCGTCCAGTTCTTAAAAGGCAACCAGAGACAGGGTGTGGTGGAATCTGTGCTCTGGGGAGGTTGAGGCAGGAGGATTGTTAAGTTTAGACCAGCCTAAGAAAAGTAATGGGTAAGAAACTAAAATCCTTTGATTCAGTAACGTTTGTTCTAGAAAATAATGATTTACTTGGTACAAAATGTTGCCATGTCTCATTTTTTCCACAGTACATCCCAATGTCCAAATATTGTCACAGGGAAAAATGGGGTCTCTCCTCTGGGTTTTTAGCCTCATCAATAAAAGAATTGAAGAAACCTTGAGGCTCACAAGAAACCTCGAGGAAACTTTTATTAGCATCTAAAAGGCTGGGCAGCAAACTGTAGATCTCTCTAGCTTCCTGGAAGAATAAGATAGAAAGGGTGGGAGACAGCAAGCCACATGCTCTGCAGCAGCAATGAAGAAGCAGGCTGGGGGCAGCGAGCTGCAGCTTAGGAAAGAGTAAGAGGCCAGGGGAGGCAGAGGCATCCCGATCTCTGAGTTGGAGGCTAGCCTGGTCTCCATGTGAGTTCCAGAACAGCCAAAAAACAAGAAAACAAACAAAATTATGACAACACACACACACACACACACACACACACACACACACACACAGAGAGAGAGAGAGAGAGAGAGAGAGAGAGAGAGAGAGAGAGAGAAGGAATGAGAAAGATAAAAAAGACCAGAGAACCTGAGAAAGCATGCCCTGCAAGTCTATACACAAAAGAGGGAGAGAGGAGAAGAAGAAATAGGAAAGTTATGCTTTTATGAGTCAGGCCTCAGCCAGGACGGCAGGCTTCACAGCTACCAACTCAACACACAGTCTAGTGCACTAGTTATTCACGTGGGTTGTGACCCCTTTAGAGGGCCAACAGCCTTTTCATGAGGGGTACGGGGGTACATATCGGATATCCTGAACATCAGATATTTACACTGTGACTACGACAGTGGGAAAATGACAGTTATGAATTATCAACAAAGATTTTATTGTTGGGGGGACACTGCAAAGTGAGGAGCCGTATAAAGGGTTGCAGCGTTGCAAACGTTGAGAGCACTGGTCTGGTCATCCTTCCCCAGGAAAAGTTGTACAGCAGGTTCCTCTGTAAGGCGGTCTGTCTTCCAGATTCCTGCCTCTCTAGGAAGGGCCTGTGGCGAGCCGGTCACTCCTGGGCCTCGCTCAACCTCCAGTTCCTACTATTCCCAGCCTTGTTGACTATAGTCCAGTCATTCTCCCATGACCACATATGTTCCTGTCTCAGGTCCCTGGAGAGATGAGTTTTCTTCTCATATTCTAGAATTAGGTTTTGCTTAGTGCATAGCTTTGGGGATGGGGTAAAGTCCGGATCCAAGATTGATGTAGCCCTTGGGTGATTGGTGCTCACAAGCAGGGAACTGCCCTGCAGGGGATGCTATAATGTGACCTCGGGCCTCGAGCTCCACAGTTTCTCCTCCTAAGCAGTAAGGAGTGGGCCTCGATGGGAAGCTCATGCCCCCTGCCCTTGGGCAGCCTCTACACATGCATTCTCATTCACTCTCTGGCTCTGTGCACTTCTTTCTTTCCATCCCTCAATTTCCTACTGGCATTTTTCACACAGTGGCTCGCTTAGAGTCCGGAGTGTGTTTTAGATCCTGCACCACTAGGTGGCAGGCCCTCCCTTCACGCCTCTGCTCTACTCCAGCTTTCTCGGGTTCATAAACCTTTCCAAATGAACAGACTTTGAAAGGAGACGTCTGGCATTTTTCCTTTTAAGTTGTCCCAAGGAAAGAAACCCATGGGGACCACAGGGCAAGAGCTCTCCAGCCACAGTGGGATTTACTGCTGGTACAGGTGATGCTGTCAGGCGAAACTGGACAGAAACACGGAAACACTGCTAATCGTTATCTCTAACCCGAGATCTGGATGGACTCTTGGCTTTTAAAGAGCAGTGATCTGACTGCTGGGGACAGAAAATTCTTCAGCTGAGGACACATTCTAAAGCTACAATAATAATTACCTGGTGGCAATTATCACAGAGACACAGAGTCCCAGCTCTGGGAGAACTCATCTTTCTATTCAAATGACTCAGCTTTAAACTGAGAAAACCTCAGTCCCAGGAGAAAGGTGTATGCTTCTCTCGTTCATACTTCTATGACTCGTGTGGATTAAAACAACGCGTTTATCTGTCTTGGAGTCTCTTCTGGTTTGGAGGCCGGGTGAACCTGAGCCTCTGACACATGCACCCCTGAGATGTTGTGCGACAGTCTGGATAGCACTCGCATAATGCGTCAGCCTGCAAACTCACAGCCTGCCCTACGGCTAGCATGCAGAGGTTGGTTTCTTGATCCAGGCCACATCTCCTGGACAACCTGAGGTGGAGTGCCTTTGGCAGCAGGAGACAGTATTCTGAGGCAATGGGCAGGGTAGTGTAAAGACTGTTTGGTCAGTATCCTCCCTGACTCAGGGGCTGACCCTTTCCTTAACCCAGCGGACCTGCTTCGGCAGCAGGGCTTTCTGGCCCCAGTAGCCAGAGTACTGTTTTTTTTTTTTTTTTTAAAGAGTCTGCACCTCCAGGTTTATAAAGGTCCTGTTCATTTGGAGTCCAAATTGCTTGCTGGTAGATTTAACTTTTAGTCATGAGTTTGTTACTCAGAGTAGTTAAAGTCCAAGAATTTGAATGGGTGACTAAACGCTCTGTTTTGGCTAGATAATGGTTGGTTTGGATCAAAGTAATGAGACTCAGTTTCCTGGGTGACTTCAAGTATTTCTGAAGGCAATTACAAAAGAGGAGTTCTAAAATACTGTGTGAAAGTCTGCGCTCCTGAATAAGAGCCCGCCGAGGGGAGGCTTTGAAGACTGACGCTAACATAGATGGGTTAC
Organism: Rattus rattus; assembly: GCF_011064425.1. Taxonomy (NCBI): domain Eukaryota; kingdom Metazoa; phylum Chordata; class Mammalia; order Rodentia; family Muridae; genus Rattus; species Rattus rattus. The sequence continues at coordinate 24,867,492 of NC_046164.1, forward strand.
GTCTCATTATTATAAGGGCACGTCTGGAAGAAAGCTTTGGCCAGCCTACCTTCTACAGCAGAACAAACAAATGCCACTCGCTCCACACAGAATTATAAGGTGGGTGAAATGAGAAAAAAACCAAGCAGAAAAGAGAAACTAGTCCAACCTGCAGATATTATAACTGTACAACAAACAAACAAACAACAAACAAACAAAAAACATTAAATGACTGCAGGGCGGGCTCTAAGGCATCCCTTGGGAGAATCAGCTCACTGTCATTTACTTGAAAAACAATGAGAATATAACACGTGACCGTATCAAGTAGTTAAAAAAATTATTCACTTAGATTTGCTTCAGAGTAATTGGGGTAGAAAGGCACAGGAGAAGTTGGCCCAGAGCACAACCTGTTAACATAACCGGTGGGACATTTGCTGTGTTATTATTTCAACATTCCAAAATATGTTTTGTTTTTAAGAGAAAAGTGGTTACGAATATATGTGGTATATATATGAGAGTAATCACATGAACCTTATAATCACACGGGTGTTTTCTCTCTAGTCCTTCCAATACAGATACTATCAACTTAGATAATGTTTTTAATAGACAGGAATTAGTCTCCAAGGCTCCGTGTTAGTTGATGGTTTTTGGCAACAAGAGAAAAATGATGCCAATTTCGGAGTTAGAAGCTATGCACTGGGAAGTCATAATCTATGCAAACCCTTTATATTAATACATTTTAGAGAATCTCAGCTATTGCATGCTCTTTAATGGCAAGGGTATATTTGAAAGGATCTTTAGAATGGACCAAATATAAATACATCATCCACACATGTGGGTTTTCTTGACATTTTTGTAGTGTGGGCCACTTCAAGCAGGACAATTAGACAGACCGCTATAAGCTTGCTACGTGGCGTTCGGTCAACTTCACATTGCCAGACAAAGCTACCAAGTAGCCACTGAGGAGATGACTTCCACAGTTTCAGTTATAGTCTTCCATACTCTCTCCTCCTGGAGCAGCAACATATAGACACTGTCAGACGCACAGAGCACAGGGCTCCACCAAGGCCATGGTTGATCTTGGTTTTCACAGCAACATAAAACCAGTTAGATGAGTCCAGGCAAAGGCCAGGCCTTTGATAGTATGGAGTCACGTTATGAGCTTCCAAGCTACGGTACCTCAACTCAGACAAATGGTAGGTGTTTTATTTGCCCTTCCTTAAGAATCTTAGCAATTTAACTGAAATAAAACAGTTAGGACAATATTATATAGGTGAATCGAGAAGTGCTTGAAACGCAAAGCTATCCATGCTCCAAAAGAAGCACAAGTCCTCAAGTCCACAGACGTGCGATGGCGCTCACACACCTTTCATAATCAGCCTGAGCCAGGGCTCTCTCTGGCTCTCTCCCACGTCTGCTGGCTATGTTCTTGGGGAGACAGGCTGCTCTCTATAAAAATCTACCAACTTGAAAATGACCATGTCAGATATATGATGCAGACCGACAGCCACCAGTACCAGCTTTCTGGCTAGGGCTTGGTTAATCATCAAAATTTCCTACCGATTTAAGGACTATTGGTGGCCACAGTCTTCCACTGAGTCCACTCAGGCAGTTAGTGACTTATGTGAAGGACAGGTCAGGATCGGAACATTAATGGTCAGAATCCAAAGCTCACATGCACGGCCAGTCCACAGAACCCTACACAGAACCTCGGAAACCCTGTATAACTTCGCCTTTGCAAACGCACAGCTACAGACAGAGAACCCAAGTACAATAAACAAACACCTTTCTCATAAAAGCGACAACTGTCTTTCCTGGTATACTTTAAGCCTCAAAGGCAAAGTGAAAATACACAATTCATGAAAAAGCTGGTCTATTTCATTTGAACTTAGACTTTTCCCAAAAAGATACTTTCTGAAAAAAACAAAACAAACCACTTATGAGCAAGATAAATGACTTCCCCTCCTTCCCACAGTGGTTGTGGACAAGAAGCAACCTCTGCTCAGAGTCTAATGCTTTAAAGGACCTGGGTAAAAATAATGGAACACTTCGGAGAAAAACAGCGAGGCTAAGAAAAGGGAATCATGTCTCTTAGAGAGATGTGTGTCTCAACTCTATAGGTGTTAAAATGGGTAAAATGGTCCCATAGACAAGCAGCATATAAAAAGACACATAGGTGCTAAAAAAAAAAAAGGCAGGCTGGGTTTATTCAGATCGCACCTGACTTCAGGTCAAAGGGCATCTGCAGTGAAAGCTTTGACTACAGACTCACGGGATCAGATGAGAAGGGTTGCAGGCAAGGCTAAGTCAAGCCAAGATGAAATGCTTGTCTGATGGCTGTGTTCTTGGGGAGACTGCACGGAGTGACATGGAGGGCCGAGTAGCTGTGACAGGTGTCAGAATGGATGGCACTCTTTGTAATGAGCGCTGTTGGTGGTACTGGTCACATGAGTCAAACGGCTGCCTCCATTATCCTGGGTGTTAGGAGGCTTTCTGAAAACTCTAATCAAATCTCCCCATGGTGGAAATAAACCCCAGGCAGGTTGAAAACTCACTGTGTAACCGGAATGCAGTGAAAATTGGAAACGTAAGTTAATCGCCAAGTTACCTGAGGCCCAGATAAATAGAAGAGCCTTGTTTTCAAAATCACTAGCTCTAAAGAAATTACCGTTTTTCAAATTTTATTTGCCTCAAAATCATGACAAATCACACAAGTAATAGATTACACTAAATTTCCCTAGATAAAAATGCAAATACACGGCTGAAAGGATTTCAATGTAAAACAAAACAAAAAAGCCCCAAGCTTCCCATAGTAGTGAAATTAAACTTATAATATGCTATCTTTAATAAATCTAAAATGAATTATAGTACATTTACTGCTAATGTAGGTAGTACAGTTCTGGCACACACTGAAAGGTCTTCGTTTTATAGCTTCTGAAGAGACATAGAAGTAATGAAAAAGTAAAAGTAACGAAAGGAAATTTGTTCCCCTTGGGCACTGACCAGCATTATCGGGTCCATGGCAGCAGTATCCTCACATTGCCAGCAGGGGGCAGTGCTGAGCTAAAACAGCCACAGGTTTTAATGGTGGCAACTTAGCGGTCAAGGAGTTTTTCCTGCCTAGGCACTCTGGAATTGATCCCAATAGCCCTATAGATAAGTAATATAAGACCCCAGCAACCTTTAAAGCTTTAGACTATGTTTACAAGGGGTTTCGATAGAAAACCAAGGATACTCTGAGTTTAATACCCACTCAACACCTGTGAAAATGGCTCCCGAGAGACCGGGGAAGCCAGTTTACAAAGCAATACATCAGAAGCTTTCAAAGAGATCAGTGGAAGTACCACGGAGCTTACCATTCATCGGGCGAGCACCCATAATCCTCAGGTTCGGGGACATGGCTTCAAGAGGAGGGACAGAGAGAGAGGGAAAAATAATCACAGAAAGGCTGGAAACATAAAACCATGGATGAGGAAAGTGCTGAGAGGCGGGTTTCTAGAAAGTTAAGAAAATGAACGTTTAGTCGGATCTGGAAGAATGGCGGTTAGTGCAGGGAGTAGAACATGAGGATTTATGGTAACCAGGTGGATTTACAAAGGCAGCCCTTACCCCAGAACTGATCGAGGCATAGAAGTCAAAATTTAGTAATGAGTATGTTTAAATTTAGCTGTTTAAACATGTGCTACAAAGCCAGGAGGAAGTCCACCATTTACGTTTAAAACCATAACAACGTGTTTCAGGACACATACATGCTAGTCACCTGGGGCACAGTCACACAGAAAAAAAAATCTGCTTTGACTGCCTTGGCACAGTAACTTCCTAGGAGGGGTAATGAGAGTAAAAGTTAATTGTATTTGTTTGAGTAAATGGAGCCATTGATATTCAAAATGGTCCACCCAGCAAATCATATTTTAATCTTAAAAATAAAAGTTTCCATCAATACTTCAATTTTATCCATTAGCTCATGGAAGGATGGGGAAGGATCCCTTGGCATAGTTCATAGGACACCCAATGTACATGTCAGCGTAGACTCCCCCATTTCCCAATCCTTTTATTACATATGATCATTCAGTATTTTCATTTTCACTTAGACTCTTATACACAGGAAGAGTTTAAAATGCAGAGATCGTTTTTCTGTAAGTATAGAAAACTATTCAAAACTTAAAGAAGTCGTTAACATCCCGAATGAGTACCCACTCTTTTTTTTCCCATCTCACACTTTTATTTATAAATTAGTTCTATAAGCACAGCACTAAGCACGGAAAACATTCACAGCTTCCACCCTTTACACTAGAAATATAAATTATTTTACCAGCTTCTCAGATCTGCCTCCTGCCTTCAGAGATTAAGGTGCGATATATAAATATTTTCAATTTGTTTTTACTCTTTACACAGAAAACTAACACTACTTACCTAGATTGTAAATAGTATCTTAGGGAGCTAAACTAGAGTAACTGTACTTGTAGGAAATGAACTTCATACAATATAAAAGCCTTAAGAATTCTATAGTTTATGTAATTATATTATGACAAGTCTGTGACAATACACAGTATAAAACATGAAATATTTACAGTTAGTTAAACAATTACATAAGGGGAACATTTTTTCTAAATTTTAAAATTTTCTGTGTGTGAATATTTTGCCCGGAATTATGTTTATGCACACACTATGGGCAAGGAGGCTGTGGCCCATAGAGGCCAGGAGAGGGCGCTGGGTCTCTCAAAGCTGGAATTACATATGTACCCGCTCTTTTAACCTTATCACAACAAGGTCTTCTATCTCCAACACTTAAGTTTCCTCCAGGGAGAAACAGCAGTCACAGAAAAAGGGGTCCCCGAAGCTCACTACTCTTTTGTCAAAGGTTTCTGTTTACTGTTTAAGAGGAAGGACTCACCCTGACCATCTGAGGCTAGATTCCTACAAAAGGGGCTGGCCTGTGTCAATGCACTGTGGAAATGGGCTGCAGCCCCAGGGACAATCATGTATGATGACCCTAAAGATTTGGGTCCCAGCTCCTGGACCGGACTGTCCCCAGGAGAGCTGGTAACTGTCCAAGCAATAAACAAATGCCCAAGCCAAGAAGGCCCTGCTTCCTTGCATTGGTATTGGGTCCCTGCTCACGGTTTCACACTAGCACTGGACCTAAGGCTTCCTAAGTCCTCAGGCTTCACAGCCTTGGAGACAAGGGCTACAGTGCCTTCCCCTGAGTCTGGTGCAGCCCTGGAAGAAGCTTAGTACCACTCAGAGGGTGGTAGCCAGCAGGTGACTTGTTGCTTGAGTTCCCATGATTGCAGCTCGACAGTCTTATGTTGGCCAGCCATCTGGCTGCTGGCCCAGGGACAAGACATGGCAGTGTGGTCCTATCTTCCCCCAGAGTTCACTTAAATTCATTCTCAGATCTGGGTTCAAGGGTCTCTGTGTCTGGAACTGTCCCTTGACCTTACTCATTAGACTACTTCACACCATCTGAGACTCACACTGAGTCTTGCCTCGTATTAGGACTACTGTTATATTATAATTAATTAATATCTATTAACCCCAGTTAGACCGTGAACCCTGGGTGGGAACCATGCAAGCTCTGCTTGGTTATAAGGTTTCTACTACCTAACCAAGAGCGACCTGCAGAAGGAGGCAGGTTGACATTTTTGTTGTAAGTAAATGAAAGGTCATGGTTGGCCACCAGACACATGTACTGACTGTAATACAGTCCTTGGGGCTAGTTGTATGGTAACTGTGAAGATTTTCCTGGGAGTCTCTCTTCAGGTTTGTAGGATTAGCTGATCTCCCACCAAACACACGTTTGTAAACATACAATGTCGATGCCATGTAAATCATCGACATACTGAAGTCAGTAGGGACACAGCTTGTTTTGAAGAATCGTCATTCGTTTACCCTAGTCAAACGTCTGGTCCCACGAAATAAAAATCAAATAACAATAACAGAAAGAGTCATTCAGGTTGCTTAATAGACTGGCTTTCTGCCCCAGAGTCAGCGGAGACTAAACTGCTGACTTTTTTTAGCCCCAGGCTAAATGGCTGACATAAAGGATATAAGGAAAATGCTCCAAACCTTCACGGCATTGAGAACTCCAGCCAGTGAACGGAGTTCTCCTACTGCAGATATGCAATCGGTTGTGATAAACACAGGCATTATTTCCACAGTGCGTGCAGTCTGTTACACCCGGACTCTCCTGAAGGCTTAATAATGTAATTTCTAGTTTGTAGCAAGACGAGTAGACAAGTGTAACGTTATTTATATTTAATTACAACTTTCCTGGATGGTGATCTAAGGGGAAAAAAACCAATAATTTTAAACAGAGGCATCCCTACAACAAGATTGATTTCTGTGAAACTGTCACTGCTGACAACTGGGTATAAATCTTTGAATGTCGTTGTCTGTCAGGAAATTCAAAAAGGAAAAGTTTGAGGGCAAAGCTTAAGTGAAATGAATGAGACTTTATTAAAATTAAATTCTGAATGAAGGAAGCATTGGTGTTAAACATTCTATCCCTACAAAATCACCAGATACAGAAAACCAGAAAACTAGAACTGCGCTGCTATCGGGACCTTAGAGATTGTCTGGTTTTCCTCTCTATTGGGCTCCGAGGAGCTAAGAACAACTGAAAGGGAATTGTTTAAGGCGACATGAGGAAATCTAAGACTATGTTTGTAAACGAAACCTGCCCTGTGAACTACCGACAAACTGTAGTCAGTAGGGACACGGCTTGTTTTTAAGAAACTTCTTTTGCTTACACTAACCAAAGGTCTCCTCCCAGGAAATAAAAATAACAATAACAGTAACCAAAAGCCATTCGGGTTTGCTTAATAGACTGTAGATGAGGTAGAATCCATGCCTCATCCCTTTGCTTCGTTCTTAAGGAACAGTCTCTCAAAGACATCCATCTCATTGACTGTCTAACTGCGGGGCAGGCATTGCTCAAACCCACCCTGTCCTCACACACTTGTTCTGCTTCCGCACATATGGCCAGGGACGATTAAGACCCTGCTTTTAGCATAAAAGCCCATAAAGAGCACCCTTTCCTAGCTCCGGGCTAACCACGTGTAGAGTGTGTAAGCGCTGGAAGTCAGAGAACCTGACTGTGATTCTCCTGCTCCAGGAACAATTCTGGGGCGATTGGGAGAGAGCAATTTTGTCTAAGAAGAGGCCTCAGATAAAGAAACAAAACAACAAAACAAAAACCCCAAAACAAACAAACCCAGCAAACTAGAAAGTCAAACTCTTAATCTTTACAGTGTGGGAAAGCCATCCAATCAGTTGTATCTACAGGTTAAAGTCATTTTGAACCAAACTCTCTCCTGCCCTAAAGAATAAGCATTGTCCTCCACCCCTGTCTGCAGACACTGCATGTAGGAATAATGATAAATTTAGTTATAGATATTTCCAACATTTTATGCTCCTTTCCCCTGACTTACTGCTTAGAGGGAAAGTATGAATGAAATAGTGGGTATACGATGGACTGGCCTAAAGCAAGCAAGATAGATACTTAGGCATTTACTTCCCTCACTGAGGCAGAGAGAAATGCAAAACTTGTTGCTAAGGCTCATGCCACTCAGGAGGAGGGCGTCTGAATGGTTTAGGTGTGCGTACCTATAAGGAGAAAGAAACCAAATGGATGCCACACCCAATCTGTTCTCCAGATTAAAGATGTCTTTGTCCCTCCCTCCCTTTATCCCACCCCCAGAATCTTACATTGTTCTGTGACTGCAAAAAGGAGATGGACAAAAGAGTCGGGGGTCGGAGGTTGGAGCGGTTGTCATCCAAGCCATGGCAGTGACCCGACTGAGGCCTCCTCCTGCGCCTTCCCACATCTATGCTGTACCCTAACCTCAGGGCAGAGCGAAGGGAAATGGCTTGTCCTTATCACCAGGCCCAGAGGGAGACCTTCCCTAGTCCTAAACCCTGGGGGACCCATCAGTCAGGAAATCTGCTATCGCCGTCCAAGGAAAGCAAGAGCAGCTATAAAATAGACAATCCATCCATCCTGTGTAAAAAGAGCCACTTGTCAGGTTAAAAGACAAAGCCCAAGCCCTCCCTACACAAGGATTTCCCACTATTCCAAGCGGACAGAGTCAAACGTGTACTTCACACACCAAGATAAGGGAAATGCTCACCCGTAAGCCACGCCCGCGATGGTGCACTTCTTGAACTGCATCACATTGCACGTCAGGGTCCCGGTTTTGTCGGAAAATATGTATTTAACCTACAAACAAGTTTTAAATCCTCATTAGTATTTCAAGGCCTTTAAATGTCTATCTCGGGCCTGCGCATATCTAGAAAGTGCTGTACCTATGAGCTAGCTCCATCCTGCTCAGGAAAACTTTTATAGAGGAAAGAAAATGTACTTAAATTACACTTTCCTTAGAAGCCGACTTTATTCTACTGTGGAGTATATATTAGTGTGGATTAGAAAAACTAGAGTCATGGAGAAACCTGCTTCAGGATATTCTGAATTTCCTTGGAAAGTTTCACTACCGTTTTCAGACAGACACAGTACAAGGGACTCGCCAGCATTTCTCAACGTAACAAGCAATGCTAGGCTGGGCAATAGCTTGTGCAGCTCACTTCAGACACCATCTAAATCGCTGAGGGACAGCATAGTCTGTCCTGAATGCGATTTAAACAGCATTCAAATAGAGTTGGAAAGTGGTGGGAGAGAAAGCAAAAATCCCTCATCAGCTAGCATTTATGGATGGATTACACATATGTAGTCACATGTCACCCAAGGATGCGTTAGTTAATGAAGGATGAACATATGATATGGAAACCATAAAACTGTACTGCTTGTCTAGTGAGGTCATAGCCGTTAGCATGGAGAAGTGCATTTTATGATGTTTACATTAATGATGACGTCACCTGACAGTCCTCAGCTACATCCTGGGTAAGTGATGGGAGGCTGTATGTATTATATTAATGAAGTGTCCGCTATAGATCTTATTTCTATTTAACGCTATGACTAATCCAAGTCCCCTATTGGACTAGATTTGTACAATATGAACTTTTCCCTCCTTATGGATGAAAGTTATGAGCAATTCTGGTGCTATGCCTATAACTCAAAGGCAGGCAATATGTAACAGCTAACTAGGCTACCTGCTAAGAAGCATACCTAGGCTTGCGTAGTATCCCACCTTGACAGAAATCCCTGCCTTACTGTTGGGAAACTCCACTATTAAATATGAACACTGTGCGCCCGCCATACATCAACAAACGTATTTACGTGCATTACTCAAACAATGAAAGACAAGGAGATGCTGCTTCATCTGAAGTCAGCACCTGAGGCGGAAATGACACCAAGTCTCACCACTGATTGAACATGTGTCAGTAAGAGTTTACCTGGCCAAGTTCCTCATTCAGATTAGAAGTCCGAGCCATTGCTGCAGTGTCCGTGGGCTCATAGTGCATGTCGAGATCCTACAAGTAAGCAAGCGACATCACTGAGCACAAGGGACCGAGGGACTGGGTCAGCGAAAGAATCACATTGGTTTTTGCACTTTTCACAAGTCACCATTTGCCTACTGAGCGCTGTGTAGCCACTCTAGGTCCTTACTGTCTTTACATGATTCTGCATGGACTGTCCTGAAAAGTATGCAGCAGGGGGACGGTTCCCTTTAGTTGGAACAGGAGAGTATGGTAGTGAGAGCTTTGTCTGTGGGGTACAATAGTCAGCTTACTTCCACTCGTCATTCCAATAAGGTATCTTCCTGTCGAGGTTAAGTTACATAACACACACGCAGTGACCCTTAGAGGGATGGATGTGCAGTAACTGTTTAATGATCTTTGCTAGAAAGTCAACAAATGCTTTCATAGTTAACTCTTCACGCAATGTGAAAAGTTATCTAAGAGACCACATCTGGTTGGACTCCCCAGACTAAGTTTCTATTAGTATAGATATTGACAGTCAACGCCAAAAGGAATAGTTTTATATTTCTTTGTACTTGCTTTGCTTCCAATAGTCATGATCTCATCCCATTATCCAACCCATTATCTGAATGTTTTTTTTATAGCAGAATACTTTATGAAGTCAGGGCTGTAGTTTATTGAGTTTCACACCTCTCCTCTCTGTGCTGTGATCAGTATCATCTCTGGACTAGGCTTTGAGTTTACACGCCATGTTGGAAAACTGACATTTGTCAACCGAGTCGAATTGAGAGATAAGAAGAGAGGGCTCACACAGAGATCAATTTGGAAACCAGGAAATGAAGACCAGCTAGAGGAGGGGAGGGGGGTTTAAAGCAGAGGGGTCAATATGACTTAGAACAGGCGACAGAACAGCGGAGGCTAAACATTTTCAAAGTCATTCTCAGAAACCCATACCGTATAACAGGACAAGTGTCCAGAACTAGAATCCAGGAGGCAGTTACTCTTCCACACAAGGAAGAAGCTGGCTAGCCAGGGCCATTGCAAAGTCTCTGCTAGTTAGGAGGATGCTTGAAAAGCAAGAGCTTGCCAGGACTAGCCAACACTACCAACACCACCATTATTACTATTATTTGTAGCCAATTCTTCAGCACACAGTCCTTATGTGAAAGTAAACTCTGTCTGCTGCTCCCTTCTTTGTCCTGAATTACACCGATCTTTTACCAAAGATAAGAAAAGAACTGGGATTTTAGAAAGGTCATTTACCACAAGAAGATAATGACCAGCTGCAAAAGTATCTTCCGTTATATTTTTAAAATCCCAATATTGTTCATTTCAAAAAAATTTCAGATGAGCTTCGAACATTAAAAAAAAAATCTAAATTTCTCAAAAAGAAAAATTCAATACTCTGGCAAATCAGGCCAGAAGATATAATTTATACAAATTCATTAATTTTAACTCAGATAAAATGGAAAGAACAAAACACTATTTGTTAAAAAATATAGGAAACATGTCTACTCATTGCTCCAGTATTAAAATCATCAATATAATAATTCAAAAGGAAAAGACATGTGCAATGAAGTCATTCCCAGTGTCAGAGATGAACTGGGGCCAGTCACATCGTCAGAAGCACAGCTATGTGCTTGATTGTGTATACAACCCTTTGCCGTGGACACAGATTCTTGAGCTGCACAAATACTGCAGGTTCAGGTAAAATACTTTGTCATCCCTTCATTTGTGGCCAGAAATTCAGTTGCAAGAAACGAAGAGACTAGACAAAGTTGCTTACGTGATAAATTATGATATTAGATCTACAAGACAAATATTTCAATTCCAAATGCATGGTCTCCTTCCTCTACAGCCACTGTGTGATCCCATCAGGTTTCCTGAACAAAAGACCCCAGTTTTCTTCAGGATATTTGATGTATCTATTTGCCTGATTCTGAGGAGAACATGCTAAAACCATATTGGTCTTAAAAAGTACATCACATAGTCAATTAAAACGATATATACTTAATAATTCAAAAGCATTTATTTTTAATGTCCAAAGATCAAAAGACCCTATCAGAGTAAATTTTTAAAGAGGGAAAACATATACTTAGGAAGAGGACATATAATACAAACTCATATTTACCCAATTTATGAAGTATGCCTGGGTAAATTTCACCACTTCTAATGTGACCAGCAAGCTGATGGGGATGAGGTTGTTGAAAAGGATAATGAAAGTCAGGAAGTTCAGTCCAAAATTACTAGCGCCACCATCTGTTGGGGAGGAGGGAGAGCATCATTCACAGCTCTACAGCTACAGTGAGCAAAGCTGAGTGTGACCACAGCTCCTACGTTACATAACAAATCTAGACAAACGACCTTGCTTCTAATATAAATCTTGATTCTCAAACTCCTCCTTCGACGGAGAGTCACAGTCCTGTCCTATCCCCCTCTAAGGTCCCACACCAGGGATTCAACCAACTCTACATTGAAAATACTCTGTGTACTGAATATGTGTAGATTTACTATTCCTTACATAATACAGTGTAATAACCACTTACACAGCGTATTTTTTGTATCATGCATATTAATTAACCTTGATAGGATGTACAGTATATGACAAAATATACATAGTACAAATACTAGGTCATTTAAAGTAAAAAGGGTTGGGCGTCTGCTGGGTTACGGTCATCTCCTGATGTCCTAGAGCCAAACTCCAGTGGATACATTAATCCTATCAGAATCTCCACGGTGATATTAAAAAGTAGAAGGATCAGGGTGTTGTGGCACAGGTCTTTAATGCCATAACTAGGAAGGCAGAAGCAGGTTCAGTTGAGGCCATTCTAGAGAGGGAGCGCCAGGAGAGGCAGGGATACTTGGAGAAACCTTCTTTTGGGGATGGGGAGAGTGCTGTCCTTATTGGCATTGCAAATCCTGTTCCAATCAGGAAGCTCCGCTGTCAGGAAGGTTGACAGTTTGTAAATGCAAATCTTCAGGTGGCCACAACTGCTTGTATGTGAATTCTTTTAAGTATTTTCAAACTAAAGTAGGGTTTCAAAGCAAACAATAGCAGCTAGAGCAATCTGAATTGTAAGGATACTTCTTATTTTTCCAGTGCTGGGCTCTGGAAGTCCTCGCTTATAAGCCAGTAAGCACTACACTGAGCCATCCTTAGTTGCAGGAGACTTTTATCTGTAGGTAAATTATTCTCCTAGGTAAATTAACATTCTCTTCAGTAAAAAAAAAAAAAAAAAAAACCAGGGAAACCCAATGCACTGTAAAAGGATATGGATATACACAAGCAAATTGATCACAGTAATAACTTTTTCATGCTGTAATAATAAATCATGACCATAAAAACCTTAAATATAATAAAAAGTTAAATGTAATAAAAACAGCTTTTGAAATCTGTATTTTGTTTGTTTGTTTTTGTTTCTGTACGATTGTACTGGAATTTGTTTTCACACACTTTGGGGAAATTAAATATTTATTGGCTAAGTATTCATCACAAGGAAATAGAAACTCACTTCCTAGAAAGTCCTAGAGGGAATACATTAATATAAGAACAGCAAGAGAATGAATACGTGTTGTAGACTATGTGTTGTAGACGGAAGTGATTTAAAACTACTCTCCCTGGGACAAGATGAGCATTTACATAAGACTTCTGTTACTGAGTTCAAAGGAAAGCACATTTAAAAAAAAAAAAAAGCAAAAGAAAGGAAGGAAGAAGGGAAGAGGAAGGAAGAGGACAGTCCAAACATTTTAAAGTGTGTAATATATTTCCATAATATATTCAATACTCATTTTCCTCTACACATAATCTCCTTTTATGAGTTTAACTGCCACATTTAATAAACTTTAGAGGGCAGTTTTTATTTTGTATATCATGTTAATGGTTATATTTATTGAGCACTTTATAGTACTATGAAATGGAGGTGGGTTTTTAAGTTTTTAAGTGTTCCGAAGCTCGGAGAACCTAAATTTTACTTGCTTTTCCTGGAAATCTATTAAAAAAAAATAAAGATAAGACCTCCAGCTATCTTAGCCACAAGTTTCCCTTTCAGAAACAATGGGATATTCTGCAAACTAAATTAAGATTGACTGCGAAGCAAATGTATATCTCAAGGGGGGGACAAGCACGCCAGCCTTCACTGCTCACAGTGTAGATGGAGGTACCAGTCTTTCCCAGAATGCCTTCGGTTCCAAATGGCTGAGCCCACAGAGCACACAAGAGACATGGCGATTAAGATGCAGAATAAAATCAGAATTTGCACATTTGTAATCCGCTCCACATTGGAGAGTTTAAGCGGTGGACTTGTGGAATTCTGCAAAACAAAACAAAATAAAACAAAAGAAGATAAATGGGGAAAACTTCAGCGTTTAGTATTGCATACTTAGCAGTTGATAAGGTAGACAAAGTCACAGCTCAGTACCTGGACTTGAGCTGAAAACTGTTCCAAATGCAAGTGTAATAGGGTGTCCATGGCTGCCACCTCTCTTTCCCAAGACCTCTACACCACAGACACCTTTTCTAGGTTGTAAAACAATGAGAAAAGTGGGGAGGGGTAACATCCGTTTTGGAATATGTCAGGCAGATTAAGATATACATGGCTGCTTAGACAAACAAGGTCTTTTCGCAGCATCTTCTCAGTGCCTTTGCTTAGAAGAGGCAGAGAAAAGGAACTAAGACCCTGAAAACATCTCAGTGTCTAGAGGATCTCTGGTGCTGCTCAGCTACTGTTCTGCTGGACACAGCGGTAATGCTGGACCTGTCATCAATAACAAAGAACTGAGTGGCTTAGGAGGCAGAGGCAGGAGGACCGTGAAGCAAGCCTGACCTACGCAGCAGAGGTCAAAGAAGGCTCTTCTGCTCTGCCTGATGATTCAGTATTCATGCCAGGTCTGTGCTAACCAAACATCCCCAGGACAGAAAAGGAAATCCCTCATAACCAATATAAATGAAGAATAATAGAGTTTCTAGCCAGGCCAGGGTAGGAGCGTCTCACTGTCAATGTCAGCATCTTCACGCCTATAGGACGTGTGGGGACAAAGGCCCTTTAGAGTGGCATTCTGGTTAGCATTTCCAAGTGAGCTCCCTACACTCGTTACTGAATGCAGCTTACATTACAATGCAGAGATGAAGCCCACTTGGGTGTACATGAACACCCGAAGGAGACTAGACGGCAAAAACGGCCTTGTACAGAAATGCCGTTAAAAAGATAACTGTTAGTTTATACTTTCCTTAAAAAAAAAAAAAAAAAACCACCCAAATTTAAAATTCGACCACTGCATTAAAATAAAATCACGAGACAGGCAGTGTTACACAGGCAAGTTGGCGTGAGCATTACAGGTGGAAGACGCTGTGATCAACACACAGCACCTCCACTGGGCACTCATGCGTCAGGTGACCTTGGGGAAAGTTTCACAGCGTTCCCATGTGCAGGGAGCTCTTCTCATAGAGACAGGATTTCAAGGTCTCCTTCACCTTAGTTCCCAGTGTGGGTGTGAGGGCTGAGGCTCAGGGATCTCTGATGGATAGTTTGCTCTGTTCGGGGCAAGTGTAGCAGAGCGATGAATCATGCATTTCCAAGAGACTTAGTCTTAAAAGGTTCCCCAGACAGAAGTCTCACCTGCATCAGCTTGGTGTCGTGTCCAGTGTAGACAACTATCCCGTGAACCCACTGAGTGTTTCTCAACTGAGCCCCTCGAAGAAGGATCTGGTCTGCTCCCAGGGGAACCGTGCTAGGATAGAGTATGCTGGCATTAGAGGTGACATAATCCAAAATGCCCTAGAAACGCACAGTCACTGTACAGTTATCAAAGTCTCCACTATTAAAACTTTATTTCTGGAAAGGAAGTATTTTTTTTCAAAAGGAAGTATTTTTTTTTTAACTAGCAATGATACTTTTCAAATATAACTGTTGGGAAGAAGTTGGTTTTTCCTTAACACCACACTAGCCATTTTTTATATCTTTACTCTCCCTGTGGATTAAAAGTATCCCCCAGACACCCCAATGATGGGTCTCCAGCTCCCCGTATGCTAATATTTGTAGCCGCACCCTTTAGTCTTAGGTGAGTTCATGAGGGTGAGGCCTTCTGATGTTCTTAGTGCCCTGACAAGACCCCCGAGAGCTTTCTTTGTCCAATAAATAGGCACGGAGACGACATTTTTACCAGATGCAAAGATGGCCTTTGTGAGGTCTGAATAGGAATGGTGTCCACACGCTCATGGGCTTGAACTCTATGGCCCATAAAGGAGTGACACCATTAGGAGGTATGGCCTTGTTGGGGTAGGTGTGGCCTTGTTGGAAGAAGTGTGTCACAGCGGGGGGTGCGCTTTGAGGTCGCAGATGTTTAGGCTACGCCTCCTGTGGCATTCACTTCTGCTGCCTGTGGGTCAAGATGGAGCGTCCTCAGCTTCTTCTCCGACACTGTGTCTGCCTCCACACCGCTATGCTTCCTGCCATGGCGGTGATGGATTCACTTTCTGAACGGTAAGCCAGCCCCAACTAGATGCTTTCCTTTCTAAGAGTTGCCATGGTTATGGTGTCTCTTCACAGCAAAAGAAATGCAAACTAAGGCAGCCTCCATCAGAATCCTATCATGCTCCTTGGACTTCATTTCTCAGATGGTAGAAAAACAAATTTCAACTGATAAAATTAACAATCCAAGTCCTGTCATGATGACAGCCCAAGCAAACTACTACAGCATCTCAAACAGCAGGCAGTGTTTGGAAGGTAGGAGCTAACCCTCATATGTGACTCTTCCTGAGATTTAAGTTTATGGAAAATTTGAAAATGGCGTGGCTAAGATATCTTTCCCCTGTACCCTCTCAATAAACACACACACACACATATTGCATTTAAATTAAAAACAACCTTGCACATAACCAGGGCTCAAAACCACACAAATAAAATCATAGCTCACGTCATATTCTGATACTACCATCGCCCTTCTGAAACCCGAGCCTAGACCTAAAGCCTTATAATGTTCATTTTATAGGATTAGCATATCTGTTTTCCAAGAATGCAAAAACATTCCCCAAAAATGGTAATCATTTCGAAGCCATTTGCTTCCTAGATGTTAAAAAGCATTTTCATGAATAAGGCCCAGGCTTGGTCCATTGTGGGCTTTCTCTAAGGCTCGCCTTCGTGGTGAATTATTAGGTGCTACAAACTCAGAGACTCAAGGGTTTGATGGCACAATGTATACTGAAGATATAACGGGAGAGTTGACGGAAATGTACAATCCAAAAACTGAATGGCACAAGGCTCCCTAATAACCAAGGTAGGTTTCATTTAACAAGGAAGGAATGTAAAAATTCAAACATAAAGAAAACTATACTTAAAACTTCTTAGAAAAGGAGGAAACCATCTCTAATGGAGTCTATAAAGAATATAGGACTTGTCAGTCAATAGAGGCCAAGTGAGACGGGGAAGCCTCCATTTCTGGTGGGTTTAGCTGGCCCAGTCAGCTTCCAAGGCTGGGCATAGTTTGGCATGGGGCCTTCCTTCAGGAAATATATTCTCCTGCCTCAGTGAAATGAACCCACGTGTGTGGGTTAGAATGGCCCCTGCAGGAGTCCTCAGGAAACCTCAGTGTATTTTAACTCCATCATTTACGCCCCACAGCAGCAGGCTTAGGGCCCACTGCGATGGATGAAGCACAGTCCACTGGTGAAGGCTTATAAAATGCATGAAGACTGATTACTTTGTATGGGAAAGAGGCTTACGTTTGAGTCAGTCTCTACTCTTTACATCGGGGGCTGAGCTTTTAGTACCTGTGAACCCTCCAGGGACAAAGCCATTGGAATGGCAGAACGCTCTCGCACAGGTGTCAACATCCGGAGTGCACTTCCGGGTTGGGAGGGGCCTGGAGGCTGAAACAGGCTCAGAGCTCTTGGGAAGCTCCTGGACTGTGCTCTAGAGCACCTGTGTACCCACTGCTCCTCACCTATGCGACTGGGCTCAGGACCACATCTCATACATTCATTTCTCTCGACACATTTCTCCCACACTGCCTGCTCCTCCTAGACTGCCCGCATCACTTACTCAGATCGACCTTTCTGGTAAAATAAAGCATATGATAAAACTCTAGGCTTTTAAATCTCGGTGCCATCATATAAAGTTTTCTTTATGGCACGATTTGCTTGGCACTGATGTTATGATAAGGAATGGAAGCTGGCCAGTTAAAAATGTCAGACTTAAGAGACGATGCTCGTACGAATGGCCAAATCTATCATTAGTCTATAACCATATGTTCAAGGAGAGATTACGCTGAAAATTCGAGAATGAACGATTACCTCAAAGATCATAAGAATGTGTTTTGGTGGATTAGATAAGGGTGTCAGTTCGGGATATACTTCCCATGTCATTTATCATAAGACATTTTGGTGCATTAGGTAAGGGTGCATTTCACACGCCATTTACTTGGTTCCTTATTTAATTTTTTTATCATTCACATTCTAACAGTGAGAACACTGCGGCATTCCCCTAGCCTGGTTGAGCCAGTGAATCTAGCTGATGGTTACCTGCACAGCCCACCTATCTGGTAGACAAGCTCTGCTGGGTAGAGGAGGGAAGGAGTGAGGACAGGAAACAGAAGGGGCACCAGACACCCCCACCCTTCTTGCCGTGTTCTGTGCCATGGCTTTGCCTTGCATTGCAACAAAACTCCTTGATAAAGAAGCCTACGCTTGCTATAGCTAATTCTTCTCCATGACATCAGGCTCTCCCTCCTCAGACTGCATCTGTTAAACCCAAATGTTAATGTTCAGACACAGTGCATTTGGTCATGGGTGACAGCGGACCTCACTGTGTCCCTCCCCTTCTCCTTGGCACTTTATTTACCCTTCCTATGTTTCTAGTGCCTGCTCTTCTCCAGGCCTCCCCCCCAGACAGTCCTCAGGGCTTTCAGTTTCTCTGTCTATACCCTTTCAATCTCAACGATCCCCCCTCCCCTCAGGCTCACGAGTTTAAATATCTATACAAACTATCCTCGAAGTTCAGACATATATTTAAATCCCACTTGGACACCGCAAATTTACT
Source organism: Rattus rattus (assembly GCF_011064425.1). Taxonomy (NCBI): domain Eukaryota; kingdom Metazoa; phylum Chordata; class Mammalia; order Rodentia; family Muridae; genus Rattus; species Rattus rattus. The sequence continues at coordinate 24,885,881 of NC_046164.1, forward strand.
AAGTCCAAAACCAGAGGGAGGATGTTTCCCCTTCATAACCCACTCAGGGACCCAAATCCATTCAGAACACCCTGAAATGGCCTACAACGTCTATGGGATCTGGGCCATTATTAACTTTTGTCTTTCACTTCAATTTCTCTTCCTCCAACCGCAGTGATTTGCACTATTTCTTCTGTCTAGATTCCTCTACTTCTAGATATTCACATGCTTAAGGTCCTAACCTTCTGATCACCACTGTTCAAATGTCACTTTCTGAAGGAGGCTGATGTCAATCTCCCTAAGAGATTCCTTCCTTCCTAAGGACATATCATCTGTTTTGTCCTATGCTATCTTTCCCAAAGGCTTTCTGCTTTTTACAAAATGATAAAGGATCACAATTTCTATTTATTCCTTTATTTCTGTCTGCCCTCCAACTACTTTGCCGTAAGAAAGAAACTTCAAAATATTCTCTGGTATGTGTTAATGTCTCTCCAATATTTCCATATTGAAATCTAGTCTTTACTATTGTGGCATTAGGTTGCTAGAGATGATTAAGTCTTGAAGTTTCTGCACTCATGGGGCTGAGGAGATGCTTGTCAGTAAATTGTTTGCTGTCCAATCATGAACACCAAGTTTGATTCTCAGAAGTCATATTAAAAAAAAAAGGCTAGGTATTAGTGTGTGCTTATAATTCCCTACTCTAGGGCACCCAGAATTAGGTGCATACTAAATCCTAGTTAAATGAATAAGAGAAGTTAAGGAAGTTATAGGAAAGATGAGAATCAGGTAGCAGAAACCAAGGAAGGATAGGGAGACAAGAACATCCCAGGGCTTCTATACAGCCAGCCGGACATCTCACATCAGTGCCCCGTATCAAAAGGCTCTCAAGAAACAACACCTGAGGCTGACCTGTGGTCTCTACATGCATCCTTATTATACACATATGGAGTACACACGTACACACACACACACACACACACACACACACACACACACACACACACACACACACACTGCTGTTGAGACTGGGACTACATCATTACAAAGGATGCCCAAAGGCCTCCGTCATGCCAGGATGCAGGGAGCAACACTTCCTTTACAGACACCAAATTTGGTGCCTTGGTCTTCCAGACCCATGAGCAGTAGATTTCTGTTGCTCATAGATTTTTGATTTTTAAGGTACTTTGCTAGAGTGAATGAAAACAGACAAAAAGGCAGGAACATAATATTACCTGGTTATTCAGCATGGCCCTAAGTAATATTTGTAAATCATCTAGGCCAGTGGTTCTCAACCTGTGGGTCATGACCCCTTGGGGTTGAATGACCCTTTTAATAGGAGTCACCTAAGAACACTGGAAAAAAACAAATATTTACATTGCAATCCATAACAAAACTGCAGTTATGAAGTAGCAGTGAAAATAATTTTATGGTTGAGGGTCACCATGAAAGGAACTATATTAAAGGGTCACAGTACCGGGAAAGTTGGGAACCTCTGGTCTAGGCACCTGGAATTTAGGTGTGTACTAAATTCTAGTTAAACAAATAGGGAAAGTTAACGAAGTGGGAGGGTAGATGAGACCCAGGTAGCAGAAACCAGGGACTACACATGACAGCACAGCCTAGGGAAAAAGCATTTACAGAGGAGATAAAAAATTGTCCACCTATTGTGATAGTCTGAACTCAAGGCATCTAGACATCAAAGGACTGGACTGGGGCCAGGGGCTTGGGACAGGAAGGTGATGGCAGGAAATTCAGCTAAAGAACCAGCCACAGGCTATTTACCCACAAAGAATATGTCAGAGTCCTAGAATATCACTGAAAACATCCAACTGCCACACTGCCAAGAACACAGGAACATCTTTGATTCTGTTCCAAGAGTAGAGTCAGGATTCAGCATCCTTACAAAGGATCAGCTGAAATACAGACATGTTTAAAACAGTTGTTGTGACTGAGTATCTAGAACAGAAGATGACCATGTGCGAGCAGACGCAGGAGACACTCACTGTCACAGGGTGATGTGGAGAATGTAGTTTACATACCCATGTCCGTCAAGCCTTATGTTCCCAACAAAATCGTAGAGATGTCGGTTTGGGCTTTCACACTCGATTCTGCCAGAAATTCTCATTAAACTGTCAATGTCTTTGATATCTGATGTTGCTGGTAAACCCTGTTGGCACATTCCCAAATAAACAGAGAGTATTTTAAGTAAGCATTGTGAGGGTGGGCACTCTCCACGCTCTTAGATAAGGAATCTCACCATTTTGCAAGTCATTCTTCCCTTTATCTAATACTGTCTAACTGTAATTTTGGGATACCTTTCTTATCAATGTGACATAGACTGAGTACAGAATTATACAACTTTTATGAAAGTCCTAAAGTATCCATTGCACCACTTCTAAAACTAAAGTCAATACCAGCTACTGTACAGTTTCTGTCTCCTGAGTCTAAAGGAGGTGAGAAACAGTAGAGTTTGCATTCAAAGAGAACAGCTTTGTCTTCCTTTCTCTTTTTCTCCTTCCCTCACTCCCTCCTTTCTTGAGAGGGAGAACTTCGAGCAGTTCTCCATTCACTCAGTTGGAAGAGACCAGCACTGAGGACATCCACCTTTTTAGCCATCTGAGTTTACTTCCCTTCTGATGATCCCGTTCTACCATGGCCCAAACACCCACTGGCATTGCTGTCAATCACCAGGAAGCCCAGGGTATGTATTTAAAATAAACCTCCCTTTTAAAACTTTAACAACAAAATCGTACAGTTGTTTTCTGCTGAATGTAATAGAATACAAAAAGCAAATAGAGAAATATAAAGTAATTTATATCCCCAAGATAAATGTGTTTCTAAAGAGCAGTGGAAATTTTGCTGTTCAGTATGGCAAACCCAATGCTAACTGGGGCCAAGAAAAACGAATTAATTGAACATGTCAAAGAGCTTAAAACACGAGGTATGGGGTAATCCCAGGATTCACAGAGGCAGGTGAACCTCTGTGAGTTTGAGGCCATTGGTCTACATAGTGAATCCAGGCCAACCAGGGCACACTTGTTTTTATAGTCTCTCTCTGTGTCTCTGTGTTTGTTTTTTTCTTTCCCTCCCTGTTTCTCTGTCTCTGTCTCTCTTTCAACACACACACACACACACACACACACACACACACACACACACACACACACACACACACACCAAGAGCTGTTATTACTACTATTATCACTGAAGCATTGGCTATTATATAAAGTAATTAGAATATTAGTTATAAATAATATTTCACAGTGGATCACACTCAACCAATCTTAATTGCACAATACTTAATTCTAAGCAGTTTATAAAATATTTTTCACAATGGTACAAAGAGAAAATAGTTGTCTTTAGACAGAGTCCCTTTTAGACAGAGGCTTCTAAACACATATCACATAGCAGTGACTATGACCCAATATATAGGACTTACTTGTCTAATTTTCAGGTTTGTTTCACCATCTAAGTTGGATGTCTCGATGTAGCACATGGCCTGGGGCTCACTGTTGTTCATAAGTGAGAAACAAAGATTTAGTTGGGACAGGAAAGGAAGAGACCAGCTTATTTAAGTGATCAAACTCATCGAAGCCATTTACTCTACAGAAAGCTATAGTCACCTGGCCTCTTGATGGGTTTCATTCTAACAGCAAGACAGCGTGAGGCACAACTCATGCACGACACTCATGGACCAGCCTTCCAGCCAGGAGACCCCAAAAAGCCATTTCCTCACAACACTCAGTAATGGTTCAAGACAACATCATGAGGAGGCTATTTTAAAACTGCCTATCCCTACAGACACAACAGAGACTGTTTCTGGGAGTGTAAAACAGGGTTGTATCCAGATTTATCTCCAGCTCAGAAATGTCCTGTTTCATTCTCACGGCCCACATGTAAATTAATTATGTAAAATGGTTGATTAAAACCTTCCAGAATGTTCCTTCTTCAAGCTTATACTTATTATCTCAGCCTTTTAGTTGAGGTCACAAGATCATGTAGACCACATACTATTAATAACTTAAGGCTACTTTTAAAGGATGTGTTTTATAGTGGAAGTGGACATTACGCTTTATATTTTCTGGTCTATTAAAAAAACCCTTGATTGAGTGTGTGTGTGTGTGTGTGTGTGTGTGTGTGTGTGTGTGTGTGTGTGTGTGTCTATGCGCTCATGTATGCTATTTGTGGCCTGGTCATATATGTGGGAGAACACACATGGAGATGTGTAGAGGTCAGAGTATAAGCTGAGCCGTGTGTCCTCAGGTGCTGTCCATGTATTTTTGAGGCGGGGTCTCTTACTGGCCTTGAACTTGCTGCGTACACCAGGGCTAACTGGTCAGTGAGCTCAACAGCCTGCCTGTGTCTGTCTCCTTAGGAGTGGGCTTACAAGCACACTACCGCACGTGGGCTTTTTCATGCAGGGTCTCAGGGATTGGACTCAGGTCATCATGTGTATTAGCAAGCACTTTATGAACTTGTCCATCAACCCAGCCTGCCTGAGATGTTCCTGAAGCAAATATCAGCCCACCTGGCCATATTGCTCCTTGTCCTCCAGCTGCCGCATCTGAGGGTTTTAAGTGATTTCTGGATATGGTGGCCTGGGACCTGTGTTCTCCTGTTGTATTACAGCCATTTCACCTTTTTTTTTTTTTTTTTTTTTTTTTTTGGCTTGGCTGCTATGGATGTATGAGTGTGGCCTGACTGTAAAATTTTAACCCTCAGCTCTATAAAAAAGCATTATGAAGATAACCCAAAAAGTATTCTTAAGTTAAACAATCTCATTATCACTTGGCTACATAAGATGTAGCCTAGCTTATTTATCTGATAAATAACTATAAATAGAAAAGAAATTTGCAAACACTGGAATTTTTTAATCAACCTCCATTTTGTACATGTGCAAAATAGACTGCGCTAAGTGCCAGAAATGGGCACGTAAGCTTGAGTTTATCACTGTCTAATTAACAAAAGCTTTACCTAAAGACTTAGACATCAATCATATTTTATAGATTAATTTTAAAGTAACCTCAAGCATTCTTCAAGTTTTCCCCACAAGCTTTCTTTCGTATAGGTTGCTATTTCCCAAGCAGAGAAATCTTTCCATATTAATATCTTCACTCTCAATTATTCCAAAAAATGTTTTTTAACTCATGGTCACAATAGTTGTTTTCAGTCTGGCAACTGTCCAGCTTTATCATTTCCACATATCTGAAACGTAAGTGGCTTCTAAAGCTGTAAATCACATTTCTCTGCCAACACAGAAAAATGGCGGCAAACACAACAGTAAATGAGACCACCAATTCTTTATCTCAGCAGTAAAACTCATTAAACTGTCACTAATAAATATACGTATCCAAAGCCAGTCCTGTAGTAAAATAAAAGTAGCCTAACTCTAATACTGCCCTCCATACAAAACAACTTGTATTGAGCTTCAAATGACTAAGAAATTAGGACGTTCAAATGGCTGACTTCTACCTGACGAGAGGCCAATGAGATACGTCCCAGTTTGGAACATTCCTGACAATGACTTCAGACGGCTGTGACTGCGCTAGCTCTAAGGGCTGTGAAGAGGCAGCAGTCAGGAATCATGCTAGCTCATAAATACTTCAGCAAGTCATGGTGACATCCAAGACAAAGTACAGTCAGGGGCAAAGCAAGCGTTTTGATTAGTAAGTGGAAAAACGGAACAAGGTGCACGGCACAGGACAGACACGGGGACAGCCCACACAAATCACAGCAGTGCGCACTGGTTCAGAAGTTACAGCAGGGATGAAGTTGGATCCCAAAGCATGCAGTACGGAAAGGTACAACATCCAGCCTCGTGCAGGGGTCCTCTATAAACCCTATACAAGCCCAAATCTTAGTTGCAGTTACTGCAGAAATTCCACAGAACTTGCAGACAATTTAAAATATAAGAATAAGAAGATACCCTTACAAGGTAATCGGTTTTCCGTGATTGAGTCACGAAAAGCTTAACACTGTTCACATACAATATCCTGGAGAGTCAATAACTAAAGCCTTAAAGGCGAGGCACGTTGTTAAAACATATGTGACTTAATGCACGAGAAAGTAAACTCCCTTGGGCTCCTGTGGGGAGTCCCAGGGGTTCAATTTGCCCAGCTGAGGACAAAGAGCGTCCAGCACCGTATTCGTGAAGTGCCTTTACAATATCTCCAGTCCACGTCATCCAGGAGCACACGCATTTGTGCTTTACAGGAAGAGATCCAGCCCAACCGCATTTGGGTGCAGTTGTTCTTTGGTTTAAGCTGAGGACCCACGTACACACGCCCTGTGCCACTCTGTGGTTCTGACCTTGAGGACAGACTGATGAGATCTGCTGGGAGATGCTCCCCATTGGTCACCTTCACTATCTCCCCCACTGCCACCTACATGTCCCAGTTTAAAAGAATTAAAATGGGGAGGAGGAAAAAAAAAAAAAAGAAGAAACGAATAACAGAGAAAACAAAAACCAAACAAATGGACAAAAGAGACAGAAGGTTTGGAATTATTACAGAAGAGGATTCATGTTAATAAAAATATCTAATGCCGATTTTTTCAAAACTTATTTTGATCAGGCCTGAAGGGAGAGATGAAAATGTTTAATACTCAAAGATCGCCTATTTGATTTAAAGCTGCCCGATTTTACATTTCTAAGGTGAAAATCTAGTATTTTAAAGTTGACATAAAAGCATTTATCAAATTAAATAAAAAACATTTTATAGAGTTACCGTACAGATTTCCTTTCCTTAAAGTCCTCGATTTGCTGCAAACTTTGTTTACTCCAAGCAAATCAGCGAAGAAGTGATCTTAAACCTATTTGTTACCTATTTGAGGGACAAGTGCACCTAGCCCCCTTCTCTCAGACACTGCACAAGTGACTTTGTTCTGACTCCAAAACGCTTTCAAGTTGACTGCTCCCGATTGTATTAACTTGCGCGGAGAGCTGCACAGATGTCTTAGGCACTCAGAGGGCATGGCTGCACCACTGGAGTGATTTAATAATTAGTAACTATAAGTAACACACTGTGGTTCAGAGCATATAGGAGCGTAGGCCTTGTATCCAGAGACACATGAAAGTCACACCAAGAATCTGCCTGGGTTGCTCTCTTCCATGTTTCTCCCACATAAATGTATCCGTGGCTACGTGCTAACACTTCTGCTTGCTCATTTCAGATTGAAAGTCACTGAAAAAACAGAACTGGCAGTGATATTCCTGCTTTAATTTTAGGCTACCTCAGGCTCATCCCCGAACTTGCTCCCACCCAGATAAGGAAAGCCAATAAGCTAATAATTCCGTTTTAGACACTCTCTCCACCAAAGCTGTAGACAAAGGTAACTACGTCAGACTTAAGAACAGTCATTTGTGCTACACAGAGACATCAGCTGGGGAAATCAGAACAGCCTGGGCGATTTCAAACGTCCAAATACCTGATTCTATAAACGGCCAAGGACTGACTGCTTTCCCGATTACGCTTCGCTAGCTTGGAAAAAAAACCCAATCGTTCTCAATCATGACCTGATTAAATAGATTTTGAAAAAAGGACACTGTCCATATTTTTATGTGGATTTTACAAATCAAACTGTCCAAGGAAATGATGATAAACAACCTCAAGAACGTTAAAACACATTTCTTCTTTGTTTATTTTAGGACCCCCTGTGAGGTTTTAAATCCTGAATTCATTCAAGGACTAGTGTGGTAGCTTTTAATCCTAAGGCCGTATGCTCTGAATACTGATTCACAATTATCTTAAAATGTGAATGCTACAATAACAGAAAGATCTATACTCAGTAACGGAAGGGACTGGAGGGGAAGAATAAAGTTCTCAGTTTGGTGGGAAAACTGTGTCATTTGGAAAGGCACAATGACAGTAAGAAATCACTCATCCATTCTCTTGTAGCATTTCACCACGAGGAACAGGAAGGTTTGCAAGAGATGACCCCGTCGCAGTAAAGGGGTTTATTATAAATGAGGACCGAAAAGAGAAGAGTCAACAGAGCCCAGTCCATGGACGGCATAATATAAATGACAGGGACTCATAGACAGAGTTAGTGGTCCACACATACCGCAGGGCTCTGGAAGGAGCCAGAGAGAGAGGAGACTGGGTTATGCAGTACCTGATACTCAGTCTATTTGGCACACATGAAGCCAATCAGTTTTGTAAATGCTTAATTAAGAATCATGGGAGGTTTGAAATTCTTCGTTTATTCTTTATTTCCTTGGAGGAATCACAAGGTCAATGCAGGGTAGAGAAACCATCCTCTACACTGTTTGAGCATCAGTAGGTGTCTCTACCTTGACGAGAGAAGGACAGTGTCAGCAGGTATATACTCTTTGCCTTTTATTATAACTATATCTCCAACATTTACCTGAAAGAAAACTGGGAATTGGTTAATTATCTGCATGGAAAGATAGTAAAAAAAATACAACCCATTTTATTAATGCACAGAATTTTTTAAAAGTTCTAATCTCCACAAAATGGCATAATATTAGAGGTGAATTTATATTTGTTTTTATCTGTTATTTATCTTAAAAAGATGTTTTGATCAGTTCTACCTACACACTTGATTGACATCTCCACTTCTTAAATGCTCTCACTTTGACATAAAAACAAGAAGGAGGAATCCGCAGTTAGAACCTCTTCCTTAAGGGAGTCTCTGTACAAGTGAAGAAGTGGCAGCTGTGAGCTGTCGCTTTAATTTATAACTGAGAAAGGAAGAAAACATCTAGGGCTCTAAGTTTCTGAGTCACATATTCAGGATGAATGGGAAAGCCGAGAGTCAAATGCACACCTACTTATCTCTCATAGCCTGAGTTTTGCATAACTCTAAAGAGACTATCAGTGTAGTTCAAATAACATAAACCACAATTTTTCATTATTATATAGTAGCACTTTTTTAACCTTTGAGTATGGCATGAAGGTGAATTAAAGTTCTGTCGTGGCCAGAAACTACTGGAAGCTATTTTGTCAGGCTCTTACTGCTTTTGGCAAATAGCTTTTACAAAACGCCAAGTCTAAACTCAGCAACAGCCTGGCTCTGCTTAGGCACGGGACCCTCAGTGGGGATCATCATGTAATTACTACAGCCGGGGTCACTGCAGTAATTTACCTATTGGGAGAGATAGTGCGGGAATGCTGGAGAGTGGCACCTTATTAACTATGGTGTATATGCCCACTTTCCAGACAGGAAAGTGCTGGATGCATGCTTTTAAAATTAAAAAAAAAAATAATAATCACTTCAGTTGAAACCTGCCATGTGGACATCGAAAAATGCCCAAAATACCGAGGCTGTTGGAATTGAACACTCACTACCTCAAAAGAGGGTGAACATACAAAAAAAAAAAAAAAACCAAAAACAAACTATAAAAATGATATGTATAAATACACGATGTCCTTTTATAATGTGCTGTAACTAACAGTACCAAGGACAAAAAGATTATGAAAGACAAGTGCTCTGCAGTCAAGGCACTTAGAGGGAATGCCAACCCAGTTACCATGTAGCCAGTCCTTAATCGTCTCCATGTGTTAAGATTTTTCCTTCAATTAAACTACGCGCTTCAGAAAACAAGGGCTGCAACGCCTCCAGGGGCGTTAGGTTGATGCATTCGACTGCTGAGAATTCCTAACGGGCTGCAGTGCTACCCAGCTCCTTTCTTCATTGCGAGACAGCAGAAGGGCTTGGGTTATAAGCGGAAGAAAATATAACCCCTTCCATGGATGCTGTACTGTGGGGACTCCAGCAGCCTGGAGAGCCAGGAGCTCACTCATTGCCCAAGTAGCTCTCACGATGTGAGGAAAGCAGGGGACCCCTTTCCTTGCCTGTGTTTGAGACCTGTTTCTCAAAGATCCCTAAGCAACTTTCTCTCCTGGTTCTAACCTCCTAACACGGTGTTCTTCACTCCAGAATGAGGGAACCAAAAGAAGGGCAGGCTGGGACAGAAGCAATGCACTGAGCACGGATCCCGCTGGAGGACGTTGGGAAATATTTAGGGCTTCTGATTCACTGCCTTCAACTTCCCCAAGCCACGGACATGAGCAATTATAATCAAAGATTATGAAAAAGGCATTAAAATAATCTAACTATAAAGGACTTACTTAAGAATCATACTATTTCCGATTGTAGGTAACAACATATCTGCATTTCATATGAGAATTTTTCAGGATACAGTTTTCATCCAGAGAAATCTGTCTCGTGGTGAGAACTTACCCCTTAGACAGTTTGCTGTGACTTTCAGCTATGCACACAGCTCCCATGCCATATTTCCCAGCTGTGCCAGAAATATTTACTTGTTTCAAGATCCTTCAGCTAGATTCTCTACTTGGACCTGTCTCAAAAAAACCTGAGCAGTGATCTTTGCACGTCTCCGTGAAGAACCAGTCTGTGTGGTGAGAGCAAGCGGGCCAGATGCTGCTGTTTCAAGAGATACAGAATCTTCACCACCAGCCCCCAAGGGGGGAGGCTTTGTCAGGACAATGCTTTTTTTAAAAATCTTGAAACTTCACCTTTGTTACAGAGAAACTACTTCGTGGCCATCTGGAGTGCTGGCCTGCTAACATCTGAGAGCATCCTGATGTTCTGTGGTGACTGAATGGACACTGACAAAGCTATTAAGTCTTCTGAGAGACATTAAAAACACCCACACACTGAGAATCGCAGTGACATTACCTGGAAGTAAAGTCCATTTGCCAGTGGGTTTTTCATACCACAAGGGCATGCGGATGGCGTTACTGGTTTGAGTTTACTAAGTTTATTTTTCATTGTACAAAGTTTCACGTGAACCATTGACAAGACCTGTCCCAGAAATATGGCCAAGCCACCACCAAGAAAGTCTGCATCTGTGTCATTTGTGTCTACTGCTTGCTCAATACACTTTTTTTTTTTCTTTTTGCATGGCTGGCAGCTCAGTAGCACAGGTCTACTCTTTTACATGTGATTACATTTTACGATACAGATGCCACTACATGTTTTGTTACCTACGATGAGCCCATTCACTGCTCGGCACATACATTTAATAAATATTTACTGAATGAGTGTATATAACTTTCTGTGTTATAAATAAAATCGAAGTTTTACTTGTCATAAAATATGGGTGCGGAACACTGACTTACTCGCCTGTTCTCGAGTGTATGTGTATTCTAGCTTTAAATCTTATAAAAACATTTTGAATGTGTAGACTTTCTCATGCTTTATGATTGTTGTAGAGATGGGCTATAAATTACCAGGATCTTCTGTATGAATTTTATCATGGGCAGTCATAATTCTAGACTGCAACAGTATGCTAATGTAATATAAAATAAAAATTCTGGAACATGAGTTTCTCATATTTATTTGACCATGAATGAAACATTGATTACACTTACGTTTGTACTTTTTGTTGTTTGGTTGGCCATCACACCAAGTCTAGTTGATATTCCTTCTTGCTTTTTACGGACTTTGTTTTATTGTTTGTTTGTTTAAAGAATAATAACCTAAATCTTTTGTCTTATTTGGTACCAATATTTAATATATTCCTCTCAATTATTTGTTGCATCTTTTGTATAGGTTTAAAATTTATATAACCACGATCATGAGATATTGATCTTTCCCACATACTTATTAAAATTCTATAAATGTGTATTTCAAAACAGCATTTTAACACTCAACTCTTTTAGCCAGATGGAATTTATTTTTGCACAAATCATGATTTAGATGTAACCGAAATATTCAAGTATTATTTCTTGACCCTGCCAATCTCCAATTTCTCCTTGCTTATTAAATATCGAACCTGCCTCATTTCAGGACACTGGATTCTTCTCTATTTTATCTGTTAGCATCTACTTTTGAAATAGACTTTTAAAACTGTTATATTAATAATTTGAAATAATCAATCTCTTGTTTTTAATTTTGAAAGACTATACATTATATATTTACCTGAATCCCTTTTTTTGGTGGTGTGTGAGAGACAAAGTCTTACTGTATAGAGCAGGCTAACCTCAAACTTGAGACTACCTTCCTGACGTAGATTCCTGAGTGCTGGGATCACTGACATGTGCTATCATACACTGACATGTGCTATCATACACTGACATGTGCTATCATACACTGACATGTACTATCACACCAGCCTCACTCATGTTAATATTTGACATCTAGAGAGCATCTGCTTTCTTCTCACAGCTCACACAAAGTTTGCTCATAAGCATTCCATGTATTAGTAAGAATGAGGTCTTCCCTATGTTTCCTAACAATACTGCCAACATCAAAATATTATGAGTTTTGCATGTTTATTGTGAATTCATCATTGAACCAATTTTATGAATATAACTATCTAGTTATAATTACTAAATAACGTCAGCTCTTTTTAACTGGGTGGCCTTTTGATAATACCTTAAATTCTATCTTTTCATATACACATTAAGTGTGGCCTTGACCTCAAGAATGACCAGCGATGCTATCAATATAGGCAACCACAGTTAGTGATTTGTTATCTTTATCTATTAAAAATCTAAAAGTGAGAGTTACGATAATCTGTGTTCAACAGTACACCCTCATAATAATGGTTGTCGTGAGGAAAATTTTACAATGGAGTGAAAGGGAGTTACTTCTCAACTTTGTATATTACCTGAGCGAGAAGTCTTGGTAAGAAGAAAAAAACCGTGTCTTTCTGTTAACTATACTGATAACCCTTGCAATACAGTGCACCCACATTCAATAAACTGTATCTGAATACATCCCATCTGACTTCTTTGTAAAATGTTTAAGCCCACAAGTAGCTGATGAACCCATAAAAGCATGGCATTCCTGAAAGTTTTTAGCTGTTTTGTTTTCTACTTCATTCTTCTGAAACAGAGCTGCCTACTATAGAAATATGGAACGGTAAAGGTGTTTTCCTCCTTATTACTTTAATGTCAAAGACCAGAGAGCAGAGAGCTGTGAATTTCCACGTCTCTACAAGAGGAGATGTCAGTTCTAACTAGTGATTTAAAAAAAAAATCAACAAATAATCAGTTTTTTGTTTGTTTGTTTTTTATTGAGAAGAGACCTTCTCCCTCCACTGACATAGTGGCCAGGACCATCACAAAGGAGAACTGTGTGCACGGACCTCAGTGGAGCATAAATGAAGTGGCGGCAGACAACACTTTTGTTGTCCCAGGAAGATAATGTGAGATATACATCCGGTGCTCACTGCCCTGGCCAAAGAAGCCATCTGATGGCCACCAATGGTCCGTGTGGATGACCGGGAGATGTGTGTTCTGGAACTGTGGAAGGACTACCAGTTGTCCTTGCTTACCTTTTGCAAGTAATGGCTACAAGAACAGACACCTGGCTAACACTTGCCATATTGTGACTGCGCTCACAACGGTGGAGTTCCTAGGTAGCAGGTCAACTGACTTCTGCTTCATTAGAGAATGACATTCAGTTTGCATGACTACCTGTCTTTAAATAGTGGTAAATGTAAATGGGGTGATTTCCCTATATGAGTTTGAACTAAAGCATGCAAATGTGAAATTGCAGAATTCAAATTTCCTTTACTTGGACAGTAGATGATTAAAAACAAAATTCACAACACAAAATAAATAAAATCTATGAACGAGTACTCAAAATATACTGTGAAACATGAATGTTCTAGGTAGTACTTTCCAGAAGAACAGTCTTCCTGGAAGAGTACAGAGATGCTCGGCCTATGGAGCTAAGTGAAGGCTTCATGAATGCTTACTGTGATTACTAAACAGCTTCTGTATTAGTAGGGTTGTTGACATTTGCTTCTAATACATACAAAAATTATGCTATAAAGTAAAGTTTTATGCATTTCTTCTAGATTAAAATAAAGCCAATGCATACCTTTTCCCAGTGAACAATTTCCCAAGCACCATTTCTCAAAACTGCAAAGAAAAAAAATGACATTTTAAAGATCATTTTTTTCTACCAATCACAGAGTTCTACCTAATGAAATGATTATTTTAAACAAATAGCTTCTAATGAAATGGCTAGTGGCAATATTATATCTTTAGAAACTAGTTGTGGTCGCAAGGGGCATGCAAAGAACTACAAACTCTTGATTTCTATGTCAGCCCCTGCAGTAATTCATCTCCAACTCAAGGCAGCCTCACTGGAGCAGCTGCATGACTCCTCCAAGTCACAGGGGAACCTCAACATTGAGTAGGGGTTGCGGGTGGGGAGGGGAAAATTGACAAATTATGTTAAAGGAAAATGCCTAGCCTACATCCATTCTCTAAGGACAGCCATTATTCTGTGGTGGTCCTCGTCTACATGCGTTATAGTCATTATCAATTTTAATCTTGAATAGACAAAGACAGTAATGCAAGGACATCACAAAATTTTAATAAATAAGACTTTAATACAAAGAAGAAACAGAAAAGAACCCTGTGTTATTAGGTCCATAATAATGCAAAAACATGGGGTTGGGGATTTAGCTCAGTGGTAGAGCGCTTGCCTAGCAAGTGCAAGGCCCTGGGTTCAGTCCCCAGCTCCGAAAAAAAGAAAAGGGAAAAAAAAATAATGCAAAAACATTCCATGTTTGGCTTAGTAGGAAAAGTGAAAGACGCTATTCTTAAATCATGAGAAGAGCATTTTACAGTGGACTTCCTGCCTTGTTGCACAGTATGGGTACTCAGTACCTCTAACCTCACCCACTCTAGGTTTGTGATGTAATCCTGAGCACGGCGATGCACCCCAAACACTGAAAACAGTACAAGCGAGGCAGGGACCGCTGCGCTTACAACTTAAAACACCAAGGCCCAATGATAAATGGCCCAGACATGAAATCCTTGAGGGCAAAGCCAAGGTTTGCTCTGACATCAGAAACAGCACAGCACATACACAATGGGAAATGACAAACTAAGCAATTAATAGGAAAAATTACATGACACTCAGTTCATGGCACAGTAACAGTAGTTAACGCATGCTATACCCGAAAACTGAAGAATCTCACCAAAGACAACCACGTGAGGGGATGGATGTGTTAATTAGGCTGATGCAACTCACCACAATACACACATACAATCCCCCGTGGGCACTGTTATTTTAGGAGCGTTCCTCCCACCAGGATACCACAATCTGCAGATGCTTAAAGCCCTGTCCACAGAAAACAGGATTTACGTACAACCCGTGCACACCCCCGTAAATAATTGAGATATCCAGGTTACTGAGATTGCCTGATGCGAACACTAGAAAACCAGTTATTATTATTTCATAGTAACTAGGACATCATGGCACGAGCAAGGTCTGCACTCACTCAATGCATACACACTTCCGTTTACGTTAATATTTTTGCCCTGAGGCTGTTTGAATCTGTAAATGCAGAGCCCATTGTTACAGAGGACGGACTACAGAGCAAAATGCAAAGTGTTATAAATATATATATTTAGACTTATAGAAATGTATGTAATTTTGCAAAAAAAATCAGAGCACTGATTATTGTATGTTAAGAATTGAATATAAAAATCACATGAGAAGAAAATAAAGCATTTTATCGTATCAGGAAGCTTTCTCTAAGGCGAGGCAACCTTGGGTTGAATACCATGCTGTGACGGCGTGAACAGCTCCTTCCAGGAGAGTCAGAAGCCTTCCACAGCAGTCATGGCTGCTCGCTGTCTCGCACCTGGCCTGCTCCCCTCGGTTACAGTATCTGCCTTGTCATCCTCATGGCTTTCCTTCTCAACTGAAGTAAAACTTACAACACATCGTAAGTGTTCTGGTCCGTGAGCTTTGAGAAGGGTGGATAGTTGTGTGTCCACTTCTAGCAAGCTGGAAGTCTACAGAAGGGCTGCCTGTGCCCTGGCTGCAATCCCCATCCCTCAAGACGCAGAAGCCACTGTCAGTTGTGTGCCATAGGGTGGTCCTGGATTTCACGTACAGTCATCCCCTTCTGTATCCACAGGTTCTAATTTGTGGACTCAACTAATTGTGGCTAGAAAATAGTTTTTAAAAAAGTAACTATGGTTATATAAAACATGTACAGATATTTTTTAAAATCATCATTATTTTCTAACCAAGACAGATATTATAATTCTTTACATAGTATGTATAATGAGTTAGGTACTGCTATAACCTTACTACAAGATATCCCTGTAGGCTCATATTATGAAAAGCTGGTCCCAGCAGGGAGTAATATATTAGAAGACTCTGGAAACATCAGAAAACAGAGTCTAAATGGAGGAAGAAGGGAGCTGCTTTTTCTTTCTTCCTTTGAAGATTATACTGGGTACCTAGTCTCTTCCTCTCTCTTTGCTTCCTGTCTGCCACCAGCTGTTTAGTTCTTCACCACACACTCCTACCAGCCACCATGATGCTCTGCTCAGGTCCTTGGAGCCAAGTGGTCATGGATTCTAAAACCATCAGCGCTATTTATATCATACAATTCATTACAGTGGGGGGAAGTAACCAACAAATGTATCACAAGTAATCCAGGGATGACTTACGGTATCCGGGGCACTGTTGACAGGTTATATTTAGCATTTAAGTGTTTGGTATGAAGGACTTGAGCACCTGGGGAGCTCCTTGTCTTAGGGCCAGGACCCTAGAGCTATTCCCCAAGTGGACAGTGATGGGTACTTTACATGACTCCTACTCCGTCTGTTTGCATCCCCCTTCTGTTTAGATATCAGAGACTTTGAATAAAAGGTTTTCCTCTCCTTCAGTGTGCTGGCATAGCATGTGACAGGCTGACCTCTGACCTCTGCATTTACCCTGTTACCCCGCTTTCAGGTCCTCATGCCACCTTGCACTGTTATGGAAAAATCTCTGAGGTAGTTACTCTAAGTCACCTAACTTGTCTTTTGTGATGGTAATTTGACTGTTTTAAGTCCTTTGTATTCTACAAATTTTATAAATTTATAAAATTTATGACTTTTTTAAAAAAAAGTTTGCTCATTCCCTCCCTCCCTCCCTCCCTCCCTCCCTTTCTTCTTTTCTTCCCTTCTGACAAATGTTTCACTATAAAGTCCATGTTGACCGTGACCTTGAAAGCCCCTGAATGCTGAGATTGTCTAAGTGTTACCATCAAGGCTGGCTGGATTGTCAGTGGATATGAATATTTTATCTACATTTGTGTTTGTGCACCATGTGCGTGCTTGGTGTGCAGAGTCCAGAAAAGGGAGTTAATGCCCTGGAACCGAAGTTACAGATTGTTATGAACCAACTATGAATGGTAAGAATTGAACCGGGTCCTCCGGAAGAACAGTCAGTGTTCTTCCTTAACCACTGAGCCATCTCTCCAGCCCGTGAACCATGGATTCGTGAGACCTACCACACACAAACACAAACACAACAAAATAACAAATCCCTTTAAAACTTTGATTTGAAGCTCACATCTTTTAACTCACGGTCAAACCATATCTCTCCATTTACATATGTCTCCACTAATTTTCTCTTAGATACATATTCAAATTTTTCTGTACATTGACCTTTCATAAGTTATTCTGATATTAAGTGTCTTTCTTTTTTAAAATGATGACTTAAACTTCATTTTAAATCCATTACTGATAATATATACAAAGCTTTGGCACAATCATCTTTTTAATCTAGAAGCTTACATCTTCTTATGAGTTGAGGTGTAGCATTTTAAAATTATGATTAATAATACTTTCTAAGCAAGTTAATTTTTCTTTATGGTAAGAATGCCGCACATGCTTTTAGAAGGGTTTGTTACAGTCGTCTGCCTCACTGCTCATCTCATTTTCAAAAGATAACAATTTCTCCTATTATGGACAAATACCTTTGAAAATCTACAATTATTTTACTAATAAAAATGTCCCATGGGGTAGAGAGATGGCAGGGCTAAGAGTGCAGGAAGAGGACCCCAGAGTGGCTCTTGGAATCCATGTCATGCTGTTCACTATGATTCCTAGCTCCAGGGCCCAATGTCCTCTTCTTGTCTCTCTAAGCCCCACGTGCAAAAGTGTAAACATGAACACACGCACCCATACGTACACATAAAACAATAAAATCTTTTTATTAGATATTTTATGTATTTACATTTCAAATTTTATCCCCTCCCCTCCTCCTCCCTCCCCTGCTGCTTCTATGAGGATGCTCCCCCTCCCATCCACCCACTCCCACCTCACTGCCCTGGCATTCCCCTACACTGGGGAAATGAACCTCCACAGGACCAAGGACCTCTCCTCCCATTAATGCCCAACAAGCCATCCTCTGCTATATATGCAGCTGGAGCCATGGGTCCCTCCATGTGTATTCTATTCTTTGGTTGGTGGTTTAGTCCCTGGGAGCTCTGGGGAGTCGGGTTGGTTGATACTGTTGTTCTTCCTATGGGGTTGCAAATCCCTTCAGCTCCTTCAGTCCTTTCTCTAACTCCTCTAGTGGGGTCTCTGTGCTCAGTCTGATGGTTAGCTGCAAGCATCCTCATCTGTATCAGTACGGCTCTGACAGAGCCTCTCAGGAGACACCCATATCAGGATCCTGTCAGCAAGCACTTCTCTGCATCAGCAAGTAACTGGGTTTGGCATATGGGATGGATCCCCAGGTGGGGCAGTCTCTGGATGACTTTTTCTTCAGTCCCTGCTCCACTCTTTGTCCCTGTATTTCCTCCTGTGAGTATTTTGTTCTCTCTTCTAAGAAGGACTGAAGCATACAATCTTTTAAATCTTTTAAAAAAGTCTTGTTTTTAAAATATATTTTAATTTCCCTCTTCTAAAAAGGACGTGGGGTGTGTGTGTGTGTGTGTGTGTGTGTGTGTGTGTGTGTGTACATGTGTATGTAGTATGTGGGGGATACATGTGCACATACATGTATATGGAGGCAAGCAGGTGACACCAGATGTTTCATCCAATCTTATCTTTTTGGTTCACCGCTGAACCAGATGCTCAGTGACTGAATAGTCTGCCGGGCAGGAGGACTCAGGGGAGTTGCCTATCCTGCCCCGTGCTAGGGTTACAGCCAGTCACGACTCTAACTGGCACTTTGTTGTTGCTTTAAATAGATGAGGGGATCTGAGTTCTGCTCCTCCTGTTTGTATAACAGAATTATTACAATGGAGCCACCTCCCTAGTCCTGATAAATGGCTTCCTATGACAGAGCTACCCTTTACTCCCTGTGATCACGCCTTACCATTCCCTTCCCCCTCCCTATGTTCTCTGTGCTCAAAGCACCATGCCCGTTCTTGCCTCCTTTTACACATGATTCTGTGGCAGGAGCATTCCTCCACCCCCATCAAGTTAACCCACGCGTCTTCCACATCTCAGCTTTCATACAACACTCTCGGGAGCTTTTGTGCATACCTGGTCACAGTAAATAAGCCATTTTCCTTCAGAGTACAGAACCCAGTCTTACATATGTAGTCGGAGAGGACTTGTTTCCTTTCCCGACTCCAAGAGCCATAAAAGTGTCAACCCCTCCTATCCTGTTTACTCTAGTAAGTCAGGGTTACAACGCAGCCACTCAGGAGCACCTGCTAAGGACCTGCTGGATGGAGTGCTGGGTTCACTGGTATTCACTCATGTTTGAGAGCATGAGAAGTCTGAGTAGGAGTTACATAGGTGTATTGATGATACGACCCCCTCCTTAGTAAATGTCACATTAAAAATAACACGCACATAGCATTTAATATACAGTTGTAGAGTAAACCACTTTAGCAATTTCTTTAAAAGTTCATCACAGTTACCGTAGGACCTGGAAATCCCACTACTAGGTATGAAGCCGTGCGAGAAGAGGAAACTTACTTTACGTATAACGTGTGCATGACGGTTCACTGCGGCATTACTTATACTAAGCCAAAAGTGGAGACCGTCAAGATGTGCCTCAACTACCGTCCAGACGAGCACACTGTGGATTGTCCATTCAACAGTACAGTGCACGCAACGAAAAGTAAGGAAGAGCTAAGGAGATGACATGCGGAGTGAAAGACTGCAGACAGACAAGGCCATCACAGACTGTACGATCCCACTTATATAAAGTACTTAGAATAGACAAATCCATGGAGACGGCATGCAGACTAGTGGTTGCCAGGGCTCAGGGAACGGGGCAGCAGCGGCTGACCACTCACGTACGTGGGTTTCTTTATGGAATACTCAAAATGTGCTGGACCTAGGTGGTGTGGTGGGGTACACAATCTCCTGACTCATCGGAGGCCCCCAGGTTGCCCACTCTAGGATGGGGAATACTTTGGCAAGGCGAGTGATAGCTGAGTAAGAACAGCCACACGAGGATTCAATGAGCTATTTAGACATTTGCTTAAAATAGATTTCTCAGTTTTGTAAGTGGCTAAAAAGATTGAGAGTGTTATGTAACATGAGATGAAGTAACTCCCCTGCTCTCTGATGTCAGCTTGGGGCTACCCCTCCGGCTTCGCCATCTTATCTGGTCCTCTTGAACTGACGCCACTGTAGCAGATGTTTGCTACTTCACATGTAAAAATAGCACCGGGCCACTCTTCTGGTTCCAGTCAACACTGCCAGTGTCCCAACAGCCTTCTAGAGTGGTCTTCCAGCTCTGCTCCTGTCTCCATGCTCTAAGCCTGCTCCCTTGCTCTAACCGCTGCTCCCTCCAGTTGACCTCCCAGGAATCTCCACTCTGCCCTACACACACGTTTCCTGTTGCTTTATTACTGCAGAGGTAACTGGAAATCACGGACCACTGAAAAGCTTTATCTGCCTTAGAAAGCTTTAAATGCAGTGCTAGTCAGGGACATTGTATCACCCTCCTTGGTTTTAAAAATATAATTACATTAACGTTTATGTGTGTGTGTGTCTATTCCATGGCCTTTGACTGGAGGTCGGAGGACAACTTATGAGAGTTCACCTTGTAGTTTTGGGGACTGAACTCAGGTCTTCCGGTTTGGTGGCAAGCACCTTACCCACTGAATCAACCCACTGCCCCTTTCTAGTTTGGAAACAGGTTCTCATTCTACAATGTGGGCTGGCCCGGAACCTTCTAAGTGGACTAGGCTGACCTTGAATTCAGACCTGCCTGCTTTGCCTCCTGACTGCTGAGAATAAAAGAGCGAGCCACCATTTTATGTAGTATAAGCAAACCTTGAATTTGTTACAAGTGGAGTCTGGCCTTAAACTCTTATTCCTTTCTGCCTCTACCTCCCTAGTACCAGGTTAGTCATGAGCCACCATGCCTGGCTATCAGTGACACATTTCATCAAGTTGGAAATAAGTGCACTCCCAGTAAGGCAAACAGGTTCAACAAGGAAAGGATGAAGCTTCTTCTCACCTCAGCACTACCATCGCATGCATCAAACCCAAAAACACACAGACATAAACATGCATATTGTATACATACATATATATATGTACACACACACACACACACACACAAACACACACACACACACACACATATGTTTTAGACCTGACAAGGATATTAAGGACAAAACACAGAGTCAACCAGCGTGTGGCAAACACTGACTGGCATGGCTGTGTGAATGAAAGCGGTCAGGTGGTGAGGCAGACAGTAAGACAGTCGTTCAATGGGTGAGCTACTTGCCACAAAACTCAAGTACGTGAGTTCAATTCACACAGACCCATGTCCACACGGTCTCTAATCAAGGGAGCGGGCGTGCGGCTCCATGAAAGGACTCGGAAGTGTCCTTAGAAGGGAAGGGGCTCAGAGGTGTCGAGGCACAGCTCCCTGGGCGTCCTGACAACGCGCTCAAACACAGATTTTCAATTTCCCTGATAAATATAAAAATCTTGGTTTCAGGGAAGCCTGGGTAGAAGTTTCCATAGTTCACATGCACTAGTCAATCAAGTCAGATGGTAGCTTGTTAAGTCAGGTAAGTAATCAACCTATGTACACTCTTAGACTGATATTTTTTAAAAATCCTATCTACTAACTACACTTCTGATACATCAAAATCAGAATAAACTCTTCCCTGGTAAACAATTTCCCAAGCACCATTTCTTTCTTTCTTTCTTTTTTTTTTTCATCTTTATTAACTTGAGTATTTCTTATTTACATTTCAATTGTTATTCCCCTTCCCGGTTTCCGGGCCAACATTCCCCTAACCCCTTCCCTTCCCCTTCTCTATGGGTGTTCCCCTCCCCATTCTCCCCCGATTACTGCCCTCCCCCCAACAATCACCTTCACTGGGGGTTCAGTCTTAGCAGGACCCAGGGCTTCCCCTTCCACTGGTGCTCTTACTAGGATATTCATTGCAACCTCACGAGGTCAGAGTCCAGGGTCAGTCCATGTATAGTCTTTAGGTAGTGGCTTAGTCCCTGGAAGCTCTGGTTGCTTGGCATTGTTGTACATATGGGGTCTCGAGCCCCTTCAAGCTCTTCCAGTTCTTTCTCTGATTCCTTCAACGGGGTCCCGTTCTCAGTTCAGTGGTTTGCTGCTGGCATTCGCCTATGTATTTGCTGTATTCTGGGTGTGTCTCTCAGGAGAGATCTACATACGGTTCCTGTCGGCCTGCACTTCTTTGCTTCATCCATCTTATCTAGTTTGGTGGCTGTCTATGTATGGGCCACATGTGGGGCAGGCTCTGAATGGGTGTTCCTTCTGCCTCTGTTCTAAACTTTGCCTCCCTATTCCCTGTCAAGGGTATTCTTCTTACCCTTTTAAAGAAGGAGTGAAGCGTTTGCATTTTGGTCATCCTTCTTGAGTTTCATGTGTTCTGTGCATCTTGGGTAATTCAAGCTTTTGGGCTAATAGCCACTTATTAATGAGTGCATAGCATGTGTGTTTTTCTGTGATTGGGTTACCTCACTCAGGATGATATTTTCCAGTTCCATCCATTTGCCTATGAATTTCATAAAGTCATTGTTTTTGATAGCTGAGTAATATTCCATCTAAGCACCATTTCTTAAGCTGCTTTTGGGTGCAGGGTGTAGGAGATTCCGATGGTAAACAGCTCATTCTAATCACCAGCCCATCCTGCCCTGATCTGGGCCGAGGCTCAGACTCACACAGACAGGAGCTCTAGACACCATGCATTATCACAACCCAACCAACAACTCCATTTAGATGAAATCCTGAGTTCCTCTTCATCTGTGCCATGGCCAAGTGACACTGAACTCTATCTGCGTGACTGTACCCTGCAGGAGCAGGTCTGTAAGGTGTGCTGGTGACTTCTGGGTAGTTTGTTTTCTACTTCACATCGGACTCAGTCATAGGCATCCACAGCAACATGCTTACGAGGAACAAGCGTAATTTCACTGTACTGACCACAACCCTGACAGGCACAAGCCACTTCAATCGTGTCAATGTGGTAAATACTTGATATTCAGTCCAAAGTCTGCATGGGCTTGGATTAATCAATGTGTATGCTGCCATTATGTCTCAGCGCTGTTAAGAGCCTAACTGAATAGAGTATGTTATGCACTTGCAGCAGGATCCTGCTTTTCAACATTCGTTCCATGGGTCTGCAGCATGAGAGACGTGGCAGACATGAGGACGTTTCCATCCTCTGCTCCCCCCACCAACAACCAATGTCCTCTGTCCCTGAAATACAAGGGGCAGGAATAAAGGAAACACACAGCTTGATGCCACACACACCTTAGGCTCTGAATCTGGTGAAGTGAAAAAAAAAAAAAACCAAAACAAAACAAAACAAAAACAAAAAAAAACAAAAAAAAACAAACAAAAAAAAAAAACAGGCACAATGTGAAACATTTGAGTAAATCAAGCCTTGAGCACCAGCCAAGGACACTTGTCAGCCACAGTTCACTGCTGGCTTTCTTTTGGAACTGGCTCCTGACATCTAACCCTTAGAACAATTAAAACAAGCACCATCTCATGCAGTGTGCTGGCAAGGGAACCAGAAACCCAGCTTTTTTAATCTGTAGCCTCCTCTACCTCCACTCCAACTACTTTGGAGGAAGCAGGAAGTGCTGAAGTGTCCTTTGCCAAGAGGCTATTAAGTTTTGTTAGTCCAAAGGTAACAGCACTCCCGCTCTGCTTCCAGAGGAGATGATTAACACTGCTGCAGAAGGAGAGCGAGCCTGGGGCAGCAAAGGATCTTGAATGGCCTCTAGGTGCTCTGACAGCTCATCTGAGCTGTGAACCTTCTCCACCTCTCCCCTGTGCCATCCAAACACACCTGCTACAGTTTCCACACAGTCGAAGGAGGGTGACAGCATGCACTGCAGGGTTCAGACATTAAACAAACACCTCAAAAAAAGGCTGTTTTAACCCAGCAGGATACTGGCTGGCAGCCTTGGTGCAGTAGGTTTCTTCTGTGAAAGGCAAACAATCATTTAGAGGACTTGGGTCCTTCCTCACCAAAGGCCTGGAGGAGGCCCTGGGAGTCAGACAAAAAACACTGCAGCCTGGCTCATTTACACGCTCAGAGCTTCCTAAAGAGATGTCACCCATCTCCAGAATTAAAGCAATCTGTCACTAGGGATGTCTCTGAAAGTTACTGGCCACCCTTCCTTGGGTAGTCAGTTACTTTCCAAAGTAGGAAGAAAGAGGCAGATCTTCTTAAAGTCTATCATAGAGAATGGAATAGAAACACACCCGCACACACGCACACATGCACACACCTGCACACTCACACCCATGCACACACACACACACGCACACATGCACACACACCTGCACACTCACACCCATGCACACACACACGCATATACACACACATGTACACACACACATACACACATACCTGCACACTCACACCCTTGCACACACACAGACACGAGCACACACACATGAGCACACACACACACACCTGCACACTCACACCCATGCACACACACACATACACATGCACACACACACAAACACACATGCACACACAGGGCACAAAGACACACACACAAACACACACACACACACACAGAGGGAAGGTAAGTTCTGGTGACTCTAGACCTGTGTAAATAAAAAAAAAGATACACTCATACTGAAGCACCATTCACTCTCCTAGCACACTCTCACTGTAGAGACGGTTCAATAGTGGAGTCGTGCTGTGGCCCAGAAAGACAGTACATATAAGTATTTTGTTTAAACTTGTCTATAAGGCCAAACTGAATGTCTACATATAGTGTCAAGCCATTGCCTTCTACTGACACAAAGGACAAAGGAAATGTCATCAGTCGGTGTCTCCTGAGTAGACTGTTCACACTGGCATCAAGTCAGCTGAAAGCATTTCTATAAACTCAATTATAAAATTTTAGAGTGGCCTCCAAAGCCTGTTCCATTGCCAGTCACACAGCAGCACTGAGATCCCATTCCAGGCATCCAGAACTCCTGGGTAACTCTAGCAATCTGTGTTTTAAGGAGTCCTCTGAGGGACTCAGAGCTATAATCAAGAGAGCCTGCACCTTAAAAGCAAAGGTACAGAGGAAGTAACAGGACAAGAGGAAGAAGATGAGGAGGGAGGAGGGGGGAGGGGGAGGGGGAGGGGGAGGAGGAGACAATGACAGGGTGGAAGAGGTATGCCTACACAGGAAGGAAAGCCAAGAGCTAGGCAAAGCAGCAATTCTGAAGTCAGACCTCTGTTTATGAAACTGTCCTCCTGTATGTCCTTAGAGGGTTTTGTTCCTCTGTGGACATCTTTGATTTATGGGAGAAAGGAAACATAAGCTGGGCTGTATTTCTCCACAAATAAATACTACCTCCCTATCCCAGGCTATAGTGGAGGATTTCCAATGGGCTCAATTTACACACACTCCTAAGACATTCAAACTGGTTTGGAACTGTTTGAGATGTGTGAGGTTATTCACGCTGTGCATGAACATAACTCTCAGCCCTGGGAAACCATCCTTTCAAAGAACTGTACACAGGTAAGCTGATGTCCGTGTGGCAAGGCACACATGCTCAGGCTCACTGGATGCGAGGGGCTCACAGGAGGCACTGCTCTCTCTTTTCAATAGGCCAGTGAATTGGTGTTATTTTAATGCTTTGTCAGCTCTGAAGAGAATGGAAGCAGATGGACTCTGCCCTGTTAGTGGGTCACTTCAGACTGAATTACCCAAACAACATCTCCATGCCGTTTCTCCAGAGGACGTTAGAAGTAAAGTGGTTTCCAGGGGGAAACAACCACCAACTTCATGCACCAGGGGCTCCCATTAGTCTGCTGATAATCTCCACCTCTCTTCCACTCTTGAAGAGGCCCACGCAGCATTAGGGAGTAAATTCTAGGTGGAGGTCAGTGTGTAATGTTTAAGTGTGCCTAGATTAGGAGGGCTAGAGAGAAGCTCATAGGTTGAGAGCACTTGTGGCTCTTGCAAAGGACATGGGGTGGTGGTCTATAACCATCCTAAGTCCAGTTCAAGGGAATCCAATCCCCTCTTCAGACCTCACAGGCATCAGGCACACATGTGCACACAGACATAGAGACAAGACATCCATACACATAAAAATAAAATAATAAAATGAATATTTAAAAAAACAGTATGGCTAGGTTAAGAATTTCATGTCAACTTTTCTACAAAATTAAATTACAGAAAAAAGTTCATTAAACAGAGGCATTTTTTTTTTAACAAAATGCCCACTATCATAGTAAGAGAAGATAATATGAAAACGAAGTCTAGTAATATTGGCTGTCATCCAAGCAGGTGGCTCTGTTTCACACACCTCACTCTCTGGACATACACACAGTGTCCTGTAGGGAGTAACACACAGTGCCCTGTAGGGAGTAACACAGTGTCCTGTAGGGAGTAACACACAGTGTCCTGTAGGGAGTAACACACAGTGTCCTGTAGGGAGTAACACACAGTGTCCTGTAGGGGAGTAACACAGTGTCCTGTAGGGGAGTAACACAGTGCCCTGTAGGGAGTAACACACAGTGTCCTGTAGGGAGTAACACACAGTGTCCTGTAGGGAGTAACACACAGTGTCCTGTAGGGAGTAACACACAGTGTCCTGTAGGGAGTAACACAGTGCCCTGTAGGGAGTAACACACAGTGTCCTGTAGGGAGTAACACACAGTGTCCTGTAGGGAGTAACACACAGTGTCCTGTAGGGAGTAACACACAGTGTCCTAGGGAGTAACACACAGTGTCCTAGGAGTAGGGAGTAACACACAGTGTCCTAGGAGTAGGGAGTAACACACAGTGTCCTGTAGGGAGTAACACACAGTGTCCTAGGAGTAGGGAGTAACACACAGTGTCCTGTAGGGAGTAACACACAGTGTCCTGTAGGGAGTAACACACAGTGTCCTGTAGGGAGTAACACACAGTGTCCTGTAGGGAGTAACACACAGTGTCCTGTAGGGAGTAACACACAGTGTCCTGTAGGGAGTAACACAGTGTCCTGTAGGGAGTAACACACACACAGTGTCCTGTAGGGAGTAACACACAGTGTCCTGTAGGGAGTAACACACAGTGTCCTGTAGGGAGTAACACACAGTGTCCTAGGAGTAGGGAGTAACACACAGTGTCCTGTAGGGACTACGTCCGAACCTGGGGCTTTAAAACAGCACTTCCCTTCACTAGGCAATTCTAAGTGATTCCAACCACCTTAGTCTGTGCCCAAGCTCTATCGTTTCCCAGTCCTCTATGTCATGATTTTACACGAGATTCTCATAGCATTCCACAGAAAAT
This sequence comes from Rattus rattus, assembly GCF_011064425.1. Classification (NCBI taxonomy): domain Eukaryota; kingdom Metazoa; phylum Chordata; class Mammalia; order Rodentia; family Muridae; genus Rattus; species Rattus rattus. The sequence continues at coordinate 24,913,309 of NC_046164.1, forward strand.
GGAGGCATAGTTTTATAATTTAAAGAGAGAGCTAGCAGAACCACCATGATGAATTCATATGGAGACCGGCTTCAGTGTACACATGACAGTTACAATGACAACTGTCCAGTCCACAGAGACGAGTTTGGCAAAACAACCCAGTTCAGGGGAAACAAGGAGAGACACCCCGCCATCCATCCCCTCCCCTCTCCCCTCTCTCGTGTGTGTGTGTGTGTGTGTGTGTGTGTGTGTGTGTGTGTGTTTGTGTGCACGCATGCGCATGTGTGTGTTCAAGAAAACTGAGGTGGAAAGAGGAAAGCAGAGGAGGTAGAGGTAATTTAGATGCAAGGAAAAACCCGAAGCACTCGAGGATCGCCACACGCTGGGGCTTTGAATAATAGAAGTGATAAGTAGATACTGTGTTCTTGGTTCACAGGAGGCAAAGCCAGGGCAGCAGTGATGGCACAGTGCCCGCCAGTGAAGGTAAGACTGTGTGAGGGCTCCGACCACACTCATATTCGATCAGTGCCTGTAAAGCAGTCCAGGACACAGTGATGCAAAGGCGACTTGCTTCATCTCCTTCTCACCCCAGATCACGAATTCTCAAGAAGGCTCCTTACACCTCCAGCCTCTGCTTTCCTGTTGTTATCTAATGGATACGTGCACACGTGCGTGCAGTACACACCCACCACACACACGTGCGCATGCACACACACACACACACACACACACACACACACACGCCGCATGCAGCATCTGCTAAGACAAGACGCTAGGCAGGAAGCTATAGATAAGCAAGAGACGGGTCCGTCCTCTGCAGTGTTCCTGTCTATCATGTACAAAACAGCTTCACAGCAGCACACTAAATATAAAGAAAAGCCATAGACCACAAAGCTCACCCAGATTCATGTGAACTTGTTAGCATCACTTTAAGCTCTGCCCCTTCTCTGAAACTAGGTTCTTGGAAAATAATATAAAAGTCACATTTGTCATCTCACTGAGCCATCTGCTTAACCAACATATGGATCTCCAGGGCAAGAAGTGGCATTTCTCCAAAAACATTGAGGAGAAGCCCGATGTAGAGCCTAGCTGTAGCGTTCCGAGTCGGAGCCAACCTCTGCAATTCAGTTGGTAGGAACGAGGTGCCAGACAGTCGCCCAGCTATAGCTAATGGCTGAAAACGTTGGAAATAAATTATCAGGTTTTTGTTGTTTCCTAAATCTCTAGGGATGACTGGAGTGACAGACTGGGGAGGCTTTTTGGTGTCTTACCCATAAGATAAGAGAACACTCATTTGAGTAGGAATACCCAAGAGTGAATCCTGGCACTGCAGTAAAAGGCATCTTCTCATGCATCGTGCAGTCTTGGCAAACATTTAGAAAATCTAAGCTTAATACTTTAAATCTCTGTCAAAATTAATTACCTGTCATAAATGTCTCCCTCCCCCGCCTACTCGCCAACCACTGTCTCAGCTCAGGAAAGCAAAGTGAATTTCACTCTGGTCTAATGACAACAGATGGCTCTCATATTAAGTAATTTGAGTTATCTGACAGCAAATAGCATCCTGTTCAAACAATTTTATATCTCCCTTCATCTGTGGAACCTAAGAATACCAGTGCTTGAACTCGGGGGGGCGGGGGGGGTTTAAGCAGGAAGATGCCAATCACTCAGGAAAGAGCTCCAAGCACCACCATTAGTTCTTGGCTACAGGACTTCCAAGGACCTGGTTCCTGGAGCTGAGTCTGTACCGTTCGTTTTACAAGCTAGTCTCCTTTCCACTTCGTGGGGAAGCTTCACTCACACGTGTGTGGTCTTCATTTGCAGACAGAGAGATGATACAGAGAATGGAAAAACCTACCAAGAAAGCTCTGTACCTGAACAGCAACATTTGGGGAAACGAAGACGTAAGTAATCAGGGTCCCTCTGACACAAGGCGCGCTGACCTAAATTCATACCACCATGACAACTGTTCTTCAAGGCTTGCAAAAGGCCTACCACCAGTCACCGGAGCCTAGAGCCTCTGCCAGTGGCAATGATGTATTAGAAAAGTACTTGAATAGCTGCACTTCAAAGGCTTCCACCGAATATTCTAAGCCACGCGCTAACAAACACAAGAGCTGCACACTGTCAGAATACCAGCACCCCAACAGCTAGACAGCGCCCCCTTTGTCCTTAGGATTGCGTCTAAACTCCTGGAGCAGCTTTGTGTCCCTCTCCCATGAGCCTTTCTGTCCTCCATCCTGATCCCACATGTTCCTCCTGCTTCTTTTTTGGCTCCTCAGTCATAGCTACTGAGAACAGACAAGGGGATGCCGGACTCTCCTTTGCCTAGCTTTTAAGGTCTCATAAAACTTGACCCGAGCCCGTCTTGTAAATCATGTGTCTGTTTCTCCCTGATAGGAATCTCTTGGGCACTCGACGCTCTAATAATAGCGCTATCCAGCAATCGGGAGGTGTTTTTCCCCCCTGGCTATCTTCTCTTCCCCCTTCCCACTCAACCCACAAGCAAAATGTCATCCCCATCTCTCTCTATTTATCCACAGTCCTTCCAAAATTTAAGACCTACCTCGTGATAATCCAGGATTTTCTCCCTTTTGGGGTTTTATAGCCTTGGACATGGGAAACACTATTTGCCATGAAAATTCAATGAGACATTGAAATGGCGGAACCCAGTCTTCATCATCTTCCCAAGTCTCTAATACTGTTCTTATACATTTTTTCTCATGTGTATATACCTTAAAGCTCATCAAAGTTAAAATTATCATTTGATCTTCTCTTATATCCTCAAATAATTAATCTTTCAGTAGAGGCCCTAAATATTTAGGCTAATAAAGACACCCTCCTCAAATGTATAAGACACCACCTAGCAGTGAGGTCTTTGGTAGGAAGTGGTGAGAAAGTGGGAGTAAATTCCAACAGAGCAGTGGTTCTCAACCTTCCTCATGCTGTGACTCTAATACAGTTCCTTACGTTGTGGTGATCCCTAACATAAAATTATTTCATTACTATTTCATAACTTTAATTTTGCTACCGAAATGAATCATCACGAATCAACATCTGATTTGCAGGGTATCTGGTATATGACCTCACAGGGGCATTGGCTCACAGGTTGAGAACTCCTGCCATAGAGCCTCTCCCACAGGAAAAACAGTAGATAACTGTGCTGACTGACTAGGTGGTGCTGAAAGGTACCTGGTTTCCTTCTCACCAGAGAACTGCAGAAGGAAAGGAGTTTCTCGGTGGGAAGCAAGCTCAGAGTTGGCATAAGATGTCTGCTTTCAAGTTCTAGATACTTTTTAAAAACATGAGAGCCATGGTCTTTGCCTGCGTTGAAGGTCATTTTGGTTGGTCTATTCCAAAATAGGCTGTAAACACCAAGCCCATTCAGAAGCTGGCCTGGATTTTACTGTGCATTATTTCAATGTTGAATTCCATCTGCCTCCTTCAAACAAGTAACAAAACTTCGGAGGATTTTCAATCATTTCTACAGCCCAAACTCTTCATAAATAAAATAAAGCCATTTTTATAGTTTAAACACAGTGTATAACTGTAGACCTTATTAACAGTCTATTCAGAAGTGCATAGCTGGGGAACATGTAAATATATTAAAAATGTGGCTTTTTCAAAAATATCACTGTCACGTGAATTCAACTCTTGAGGAAGCTGAGCTGGGCAGAAAGTATTCCAACACCACAGAGTATTCCCAACTGAATCATATGTAAGCGAAGAGTCTGGAGATAGGACATGGGGCAAACTTGGTTAACAGAAGAAAAAAGACAAACGGGTCCTACCTTGTGTCTGTTTCTTGTTCACGGCATTATCGGCTTTGTGTCGTTTCTAAAGTTGAGAACAAAACAAAAGCTCAGTGAAAAAGTGAACGAGACCCACTGAGAAGAACGGCATGCAGGGTAAACAAAGATCTTTTAACCTAGGCCTCAGCATTTCTGTCTTTCTACACTGGAGATGGGGGTGTTGTTGGACCGTCCCCAGCTTCCTCCCAAGGTACTCCTCCCTGGTGGCGCCCCTCAGAAAGTTCTTAAATAGCAAATAGGTAGAAAACCATTTAAATCATACTAGAAAAAAAATGAAACAAAAGTCAGACTTAGTCTACTGTCTAAATAACCCATTTAGATTACCCAAGAGAACCACACATTTCGACTACCACTTAGTAATGGGATTAAAGTGTTTTCAGCGTTTTGTGAAACTCATTATCTGACTACGCTCAGTACATCCTCCATAAGAAAGGTGCGCTGGTGTCTGCTGACAACTAGAAACAAGTTCATCTGCCACTTTCAGTAGTCTCTCTCCTCAGTGTTCACACTACCACCTAGTTCAGCCGGGAGCCTCCGCTGAGGGATAGATTCTAATCCTCCTGGTTCCCAAAGCACCCACAAAAGTAAAGAGTGAGAGGTGAGTTCCAAGAGCTACCTAAACCAAGATTTTAGAAGAGTTAAAACAAAACAAACACCGACAGCACAAACAAATAACCGGAAGGCCAGAAGAAAGGCAAGACGCTCACGGTGAGGGGCCGCCCTAGGGGCTACTATCTCCTCAGGCATTCATCCTGTGGCTTCTGTCTAATCTGACAGCATGGGGATGACTACCCCAAACACAGGCGACATGGCAGGAATGTGGTGTTGAGTGTAACTAACCCCTTGTTTTCAAAGATCCTCTCTTAGAAAGCTCAAGCCTGCACTTAGCTGTGAGAATTGAGAACAAATACGTGTACTGCCTAAGTTTTCCACCTGAGAAAAATAAGGGACTCAAGAAGCATAGTGAAAGGAAGTTCTCAAGAGAAACGTGTGAAGTCAGCACACCTGAGCCACAGCGGCATCTAGGGTGAATGGAGTAAGAGTTACCCACATCATAAAAAACAATGTTGGCTTCCTCAAATATGACAGTTGAAATATAATAGAAAAAGTCTAAAGTTATTTGGGGGAGCTCGTTTTACAAAGGTGACATTGACTTCTTCCTATCATGGAGTGTTAAAAATAGCAAACTTACTCTTTCTTTCAATAAGACAAGATAAATGGAGAGGAAACTCAGAACACTAAAATAGAATGAGAAGAAATCAAGGCATCTAATAAGGTGAAAACCATAATATTTAACTTTAAAAATAAAAAGTACAAATAAAACCTCGTTTATATTTAATTTGGAGGTTATTTCAATTGATTAGAAACAATGATCAAGTATAATTTTCTCTTCATGCCAATTTATATATTTAAGTCAATTTCTTTTGTTAATAAATGATAAACCTTAGAGAGCATTGTACTAAGAATCTCTCAATATTAATCTGTTAGAAATTGACTTCAGAAGAAGAAATGCAATTCTATTCATTTTTTAAGTTGAATAGGCATTTAAAAAAGGTCTATACTATAAACAAAATACCTTAAGAAAATAATATTTTAATATATATTTGAGCCAATTCATTTATGAAAAGTTAAATACTTACAATATCTTCTATTATCTCTTTGATAGCTGCCACAGCTAAAATAAACAAGAGAGGAACCAGTGTTGTGTAACGACCCGTCGGCGACACATCAGGAATTTGCTGAATGGGAAAAAAGGCAAGGTAACTCTCATGAGAACCAGAACGTCTATAAAAACGTCCTAAAAGGATGATGTCACAGGCGCTTCTAAGACATTCCTCTCGGATCTGACTAGTGCTAGGTGAGGTATCTGAAGAGCAGCTAAGCTGCTTCACCGTAAACATACAGCACACAGAGCTAACACCGTGTAGGATTACAAAAAGACAGAGTAGCATGTAATAAATGATACCACCATCCAAGTGCCTTAGAAAGACAAAAACTATCTATAGAAATGTCCAAACTGTCTAATATGAGTAAGTCAATTCTGAGATAATGTTTATTTCATTATCTCTTTATGCTATCTAGATCAGAAAATAACGCTTGGAGTCAGAAAGACGACGGGATGTACACAGTCCAATGTAAGTGTAGCTACCTCTGGGGCTGGCATGATTCAACTTTTCTTTATGCTTTGCTGTATCTTTCAACTTCTTTTGCTAACAGTAAACATTTGCTATTTTTAAAGCGTTTTTCCCCTTTATTCAACTATAACAACTAACTTAAGTTGTTGTGGGTGATAATTTTTATAGTGAGCACATTAGTATTGATACTTTTCACGGAAGAAAAGCTAGCTGGATAATTTAGGTCTCTCCTCTCCTCAACTCCTAAAATGTGCACTTCTTGCCATAATTTGGATAAGCCTGAACCCAAAGACTTGGGGGAGTGCAGCAGACCTGGCCCTGTGTGCATGCCGCAGCACTGAATATGCAGGAAGGCCGGTTAATCCCTGCCTTTCTATACGCCTCAGGGGACTGGTGGGGGTTCTAACAAGCTCTCCCACTTCCTGCACACTCGGCTTCTAACAGAGGTTGGAAGTGGATGGGACTTTACCTGGAGCAGGGCAATAAAGAGAAAGAAGGAATTAGCCGCTCTTCTGAACTGAGAATAGAGGAATCTCGGAAGGAAGGTGATCACGTTGTATTTTGCAGTACTAGAAAGCAAAAAATAAGGAGCATAAAGCTTAGTCCCTCCCACAATTAGCACCCATGTTTGCAAAGTTCTGGTCCCACCTCAGGCGTAATCAGACGACAACATTTTTGGACAGTTTCAAATTTGGAAACCATAGTGAGGGGTCGTTAACGTAAATGAAAGAGAAGGAGAGGGGAACTGGTGAAACAGACAATGAAGGCTGGATCTCATAGGCTTGATTTTCTCCATAATATTGTAGGTCCTCTCTGGCCAGTTATCACGCAGAACAGTACTAGGAGGGGCACCGTTAGATAAGATACTGCACCACCACATCAACAGAAAAACTTCAGCCTTTAAACAAGACCAGACGGTGCAAAAGGCTTCTAGACAACCCAGCACACAGCTTTTGCGGCTGTTCTAAGTTGCACTGTCTCTGGGGCCTTGCTAGGAACCTGGTGAGGATTCTACACTGTCCAGAATCAGTAAGGCATGAAGTGCACTGGCACTGGAAACATCTAGGCTTTCCTCTTGCTACTACATGGAGGGAAGATTAAAGGCACGCGACGTACTCTTCAACAGCGATTCCACTAGACGACGTACAACTTCGTAAATGTTTTTTCAATGAGTACATCTCAAATTTGGAAAATCTGCCCTAGGGAAATACCAGGATAGGCATTGGGGTGTTCGTGGGGCTAAGGGCTACTCAAAACCTAGTGCCTACGTGGGATCGTTTCCTGATTGTCGAAATGAAAACCGTCAGGGATGTAGTAAGGAAGACATTCTTGAAGCATGCGCTATCATACATTATGTATCACAGCTATCAAAAGCCACACTTGACAACTCTGGCTAAAACAAACAAACTGAACCCCACAAAGTTCTTGGCATAGAGTTGTAAAAATTGTTTCTAAGCTGTTAACACTTGGCATGCAAAAGTAACATGTCATTCCATGAACAGGTTTAGAGAGATGATAACTGCCCAGGGGCAACTTTGATTATTCTGAACCACCAGAGTGTGGGTGCTTGTCCCTTCTACACCCAGGGTGTTAATTTTTGATTTTACCGTTTTGTTTTCTTCTATTTTGAGATGCTGGTAACTGAGCCCAGAGCTTTATGAAGGCTAAAGCATCCACCACCAGCCGCGCCATAACCACTGTTTCTTTCATGGATAGAAAAGAGAAACAGCAGGAAACAGAGAAACTGCACATGATACTAACTAAACCGAGAGTTCCTTGCACGCAGAGTTCCCTCGTTCCTTCCTCTCTTTCTCCCTCCTTCCCTCTCTGAAATAGGGTTTCACTGTATAGTTCTGGCTATCCTGGAACTCACTATGTAGACCAGGCTGGCCTTGAATTCACAGAGTTGCAGCTGCCTCTGCCTCCAGAGTGCTGGGAATAAAGTTGTGTGCCACCATGCCTGGCACGCGTCTTCTTCCCACCCATCTTGCTCTACTGCCCAGCCCTCCCATGCCGCCAGGCCCTCCCCAGCCCTTCCTACCTGACGTGGTTGTTGCAGAATTTTGTCAGCTGAGGCTGGTTGATGAATATGGTTCTCACTTCCTCCTGATCAGCCAGAGAGGTCTTCTCTGAGACATCATCTGTCTTCTCATAACCTGAAAGAGACAGGCTTCTTAGTGGATGCGCTTAGTGTTTCCCTCTGTTACCCTTAGCCAGACCAGACCCATGTTTCAAATCTATTCTACAATGTGGTACTCTGACAAGCCACAATACCTTATTGGTGGCATTTCTTTTACAACAAAGAGTAAAATACATAAAACATTTTTGTTAGGGGTGCTATTTGACATTTATTTTAAAAAGATTCCCTTCTGAAACCATAGTATTTATTCATCTTTCTTAATATAAATGCCCCACTTGGTCTCTTCCTTTAAAAGAGGATAGCCACAAGTCAAAATTTTGGACATAGTTTATGTGACAGTTTAAGTAAATCTCAAAAAGAGTAATCTAAAATACACTTTAAAACTTAAACATGCTGAATATCTCTGTCTCGTTTTAGATGAAAATAGGAAAAAAAATTTAAATATTAAGGTTTAAGTAGGCAATCCCCGAAAAGATACAACTAGGTACATTCCTCTACTCCCTCCAGTTAGAAGCACAATTTCTAACTCCATTCTCAAGATCATCATAAAACCATTAAGCCACCCCATGGTCACTGGAATAGGACAGCTTCCCACTTGGCTCCTTGCAGCAAGACTGACAACACCAAACCAAACCAAACACCCCTAAAACCACCCCCACCCCCACCCCCACCCCCAACAAACAGAAACAAATGGACAAGCAACCCTTTAAATGGTGCATTCTTATTTCCTAGGGAAAACTGGGGTATGGGGGCTGTTGCCAAAACCTTGTGTCTGATCCCCGCACTACAAACAAAATTAAGCAAGCAAACAAAGCAAGAGGATCTAATTAAGTTAAACCCTCCTCTACGGGAGAGGACAACAGAAACATTGTATCTGAGAAGCCCGTTAGTTTCCTTTTCCTCTTTTCTGTGCCAGCTCTTCCTTAAAAACCTGCTGGCACGTGGCCTTCTGAAGTGCCCTGCACTGCTACAGCTAGCGGAAGCGGCTCTGGGTCCACAGTCGAGTCCTCCCCCATCGCACACTCACCAGGAGGTTTTCTGGCTCTCTGGTTATGAGTCAGCCTCCCTGTACCGGAATAGGAGCTGCCAGGAGCCCTAGATGGTGTGTTACTCATCTCTACACCAGTCAGCAAACAGCAGGTACTTAACAAATGTTTGCCCAATAGACACGCCCCAAACGACAAAGTGGTGGCCTCCACGGGCCCCATTTTTAAGATTCTCCACCCACTGATAAAGATACTAATGTTAACCAAGAGCTCGTGACAAATGGTACCAACAAGCTTGCCTGTGGGACACCGAGATAGAGACAGTGGGTGTAGGAGACTCACTGGGGTGCTCCAGAGTGAGCAGGAAAGCCGCTTGGTAGGGATGGACAGGACAGCACGCTGACTAAGCGCTGAGGCCCGCAAAGAAGACTTTCCAAATTGCTGAGAAAGCAGCCTGAAGTCAACTCTCTGCCTGGCAGGGAGCCCCTTGGAGCTTTCCAGGACCAGAGTTACATTTCATCCCTTCCTCTTGAAGGTCACAGCTCCAAGGTAAGCTCTACCATGTGCATTTCTGAGGTTTAGAAATGTCGTCTTCGTCCACCTCTGTGGTCTACCACTACATCATACTGTAGAGACAGCACAAGCTTCATCCCCTACTTTTGTATTTTCCGAATTTCACACGGGGATTGAGAGAGGGATCATTTGGTGAAGCGCTTGCTGTACAAAGGTGAAGGCCTGAATTCAGATCTCGGGAAATCAAAGGCAGAGCGGCCATGACCACGCACCTAGAATCCCAGCACGCTGGAGGTGGAGACAGGAGATTCCAGCTGACAAGCTAGACAGGCTGGATTGTCAGACTTTGAGATCAAGTGGGAGACCCTGCCTCAAAGTATTAGAAGGTACAGATAGATCGAGGAAGACATTCCTGCACTACCTTTAGACGACTTCCTTTACAGTTCTGTACTTCTGAGAGCCTGGCCCTGGGCTATTTTTTCCAAGGAGTGATGGATCAGTCCTCCTGAGAGATCTGGGCTAGGGTCTCAAATGGTACGGGAATAGGATCCATATCAAATGTCCATCCCCTTCAGACAAATTTGTATTCAAGAATTCCTATGGTATTCTCTTGGGTCAAAAGGATTGGAATCTAATCTTTCTTACAAAAGAACCTGGGTAATTAAAACAACCCTAATGGATGAGCAGAGGTCCTAAGAAAATTAGACAAGAAACTTCTCTAAAAGAGGCTACATCTAGAATGGTGGCATATTCCTAAGAGTAGGACCTTTAAAAGGGCTGGATGGTTCTAGGTGTATAATTCCCAGGGGTCAGAGAAAGAGCTGAGCAGGATAGTGTATGTGAAGCTGGGTCACAGAAAACACTAAGAGCTCTGAGATACCCTGGCCAGAGGTGAGACTGCGCTCTGAGATGTGCTGACCAAAAGTGATACTGAGATCTAAGACGCACTGATCAAATGGGATAACTGAGCTCCGAGATGCGCTGACCAAATCTAATACCAAGAGAGGGATCCTTTTCACTAAGAGTGGACAGTGAGAGCCTGAGGAAGCAGGAACTATTGGGAACTCTGTCATGGAGCGTGGCAATGACATGCGGAATCCACACGGATGTGAAGCTATAACTCTCAAGTTGTCTAAAGGCCAGAGACAGCACCCTATATGATATACCCGATCTCCCATTATTAGTTCTAGAAATGCATAGGCCTCACAACCTCAGACATCTGCAGGATACTCTAATGAAGGGTCAGCTGTGGTAGGAGTCGGTCCCTAAACAAACACTGACTCAGTCAGACAGGGCTGGCTTATTGAATGTACACCCTAACAACGAGCAGATCAAGACCACAGAAAGGCTGCCTAATTGTGGTACCAGTCTGTTCTTAGGACAGGCTTTTAATAGGAAAAATCAGACAGCACAGTTTAAAAGGCAAGGAGGGGGCAGTACTGCACTTTGGCTTACTAGACAAAGTATTATCAGCTGACCTTTATGCTGAGCGGTCCTGAGTGAGGTAAGGGGGGTGGTGAACAGAAGAATTTTAGAACATTAAGATAGCAGAGCGTGAGTATCATAATCATATTTTTTTAGCTTATTAATAGCATTCTTCAGTGTCAGCCACAAAGCCCATAGTGAGCTCCTGTGTCGGTGCAGGAAGTTCTGCCCAGTGGTCAGCTCTGACTCAAGCCATTAACAGTTCATATTGACCTTTAACCTGATGGGTCCTACGTAAAGCTTTGTGAAATTCCTTAAGATTAACAAACCAGGACATATAGTACGGAACACTACAGAACAGAACAGGCTATGCGATCAGCACGACCTTGTTCTGAGTCAAGTTATTTCTCTGTGTCAGTGACTGGCAGGCATGTTACAGCAACAATATGAAATAGCTGGGGCCATGGAACAAAATGGCTACAGCTGTGCTGGGGATGAGGATGAGGGGGTGAGGATGAGGGTCAGACCACAATGGTGTCTGAGGGAAAGACCTAGAACTTTGCTAATGTGGAAAGCAAGCGTTCGTAACTATTTTAATTGGACTGAAGTCTCAGTTCATTGTAGAAATTGGTAGGTCTGGATATATCAATAACTTATTAATCCATATTTCATCAAGAAAAGAACCAAAGCTCTTATTTGAACCACTTTGAGGACAGTGGATCATGATTTTGACCTCATTCTTATACTACATTAGAGGTGAGAACACAGTCTCTTCGTGCATTGATAGCGATCCAATGTATACCAGGCAAATGATTTTTAAATGTCTGTGTTGTTTTGTTCTAAGGTAGGGTCTCAAGTCATCTGGCCTTGGACTTGCTGTTTCTCAGAGGGTGACCTCGGGCTTCTTACTCCCTGCCTCATCTCCTAGACCTAGATAACCAGTCTGTGCAGCCGTACCCTGAGGACATTTCCATCGTCAGCCGAGAAGGTCACATAGAGAGCTGGGTGGTGCTGACTCAGTTCCTACTGTGTAGTGTCGTACAGGCAATCCAAGATGGAAACTCCTTTCACCCCTGCTCTGGAGAAGTCAAACTAAGATGCTGTGGAGATACCATGCTCCTTTCCACACACTGTTCCGTCTTTGTTTTAAGGAGTTGGTTGGTAATCCAGGGGTCTTGTTTGATACTTTAGCCATGTGTTCATTTAAGCCATTAAACTTATTAGCAGTTTTTAATCTACTGTCCAGACGCCTCAGACTAAGAATTCTGCCACCTGTGCAGGAAGCAGGAGGAAGCTGGTGAAGTCACTGGTTTTGGATGAGTTCTCAGCCAGGCCCTCTCACGTCGCCTTTGTTTTAAAGTCACGCTAATGGTGAGACCAGCTTGGAGAAAAAAAATCCATCTTTATCATACTCTATAGTATGCCTTGAAATTTTTCTACTAAAAAACTGCACAGAGGGCATGCAACACTCATACAGTCAATAGAAATCGACCCTAAAGCCTTGATTTCCTGTTTCTGGGACTTAGCTTCTCTAGGTTAGTACCAATAAGGTCTGGATTGAACGCTGAAGCCAAAATCTCACTGAATGTGTATCTGGTAAAGGTCAAAACAAGCAATAAGACGCATCAGGTGGTTACTCTCGTTAGCCTCCTAAATTTTCAAAACGGAAATATTGTGCGATTACCTCCTGGAATAATTGATATAAGATGAGAGAGTTATACACAAAGTACTTATTAAATGCTTGGTATTTGCTAAGTATATATTTTAAAAAGTCTATTATGCTTGAAGAGTGAGTAAACGGGGATGGATGAGTTCAGAGGCTGAGTCTCACAGAGAGGGAGGCTGGCACAGCGTCTCAGCGTGGTAACTCCTCCCCCGTGTAACTGTGAACCTCTCTGCTCCGCTTGAGCACGGAAAGTTTCCTGACTATTCCACCTGATTCACACGAGCCCTCAGTTGTCTGATGAGCTCACAGGTGAGCAAAACCAGAGCAGCAGTATGCTGGGAACAGGTCTCTTTCTTAGAGGTAGATGCAGACTTTTAAGATGTATTAACCCAAAGTTGTTCATAATTGTACGATGTAAGACAATGTCACAGGAACTAGGGGAGCTAATGTCACAATGGCAGAATAGCTGACTGAGCAGCACACCCCAAAGGGTCCCCTGCTTCCTGTAAAGCATCGGAGTTCACAGTAATCCTCAGGAGTCCAGTCGGGTGGTAAGGAATGGGAGTATCTTAATGGTGTAGGCTGGATAAGCCAGTGAACCATGGATCCTACAGTACTGTTTTTAGACTAGCAGAGAACCATGGATCCTACAGAACTGTTTTTAGACTAGCAGAGAACCATGGATCCTACAGTACTGTTTTTAGACTAGCGGAGACCTCATGACCAAGCTGATCTAAGTTGGCCGATCTGAAAAGTCAGGTGAGTCACCGCATGCCTCCTGCAAACTAAAGCAACTCACCCACTGGTGACTGATGAAACAGGAACCCAACGACATTGGGCTCACACGACCTAATTCACTTAATCCCACGTAAGGACAGATGCAGCCACAGGAACAAACTCTTCGGTCTGCTGAGGACCCTGGCAATGGGATCATGATACTCCAGTCTCTTGCTTCCCACTCTCCCCGAGAGCTGCCATGGTATAACTCTGAGCTCGCCCGGCCCTGTCTAACTGCCTTCTCCAAAATTAGCTGACAGCTAATCTTCTGAAGGAACTCAACTAAAGCCTAGGAACCAATATATTCCTAGAAGACTGTGTTCCTCCTGTCATAAGTTTGGGGGTGGGGGCTAGAGAGAGAGGAGGGGGGAGAGAGAGGAAGAGAGGGAGAGAGAAAATGAATGAATGCTTAAATGCTTGTCTCCTCAAATTCTAGGTTCCTAGAAGTGTATCATATGGCTGTCAAATAGAGACATACAGACATGCATCCTATACTTCCTAGTGTCTAAATGACCAACCCTTTATTCATAGAACAAAACTCATTATCAAAACCAACATCACGCCAAACTGCCTCAAGTATCATATTCCACATATATGTAGATATGTATATACATATATTATACATTTATATATAGTATATCTATAACATAATATATAACTAAAATACATAGTACATATATTTTATATATACTTGTATATGTGTATGCACGTATACATATATAATATATAGCTATTATGCGATCTCACACTGAACAGTGAGTCTGGGTTGCAACAGGATTTAGGTGTGCACCTATCACTTACACCTCTGCCCAGCAGTGTAACAAACACACAACACTACGGTGCACACTTCTTCAGTTTAGATTGGAGTTTCCGGATCTTTCAGCACTCATTTCTAGGTCCGACATGCTCAGCTAGGCACACGACAATTACAGATATGACTAGTTTCTTAAGACAAAAATGAAAACCAACTTTATTCTTGAGACTTTCACACAGGCACAAAATGGAGTATTTTATAACCAGCTCTTATCTCCCCTCTACAAGTCTCCAACATGTCCTCCTCACTTTACCCTAAGCCTCATAACACACTGGTGCTGGCCACACAAACATGAGTGTTCGGCCATTCACTAGAATGGGACACACAAATCCTCCCCATCCTCATCAATGAGTATGGCCTGCAAAGGACTTCCCTATATGTATTGGAATTGATTAGACAACAGTTTCTACAGCGCAAACGGGCAAGCAGCGCTCCTCCTTTCCTAAAGCACACGGTGGCTTCCGTTAACGTTGTTTTGGTTTGCAACTTCTTAAAGCCACCCAGACTCAAACCAGTCTTCTAGAACAAATGATTCTGGTGTGACTCACTAAAGTGGACAACGTGCTGGCTGAGATTTTAAGTGTCCCCTTAAGGCCTGCTGTCAAAGGCTTGGTTATCATTCCATGACAATATTAGAAGGGAGGACCTAAGGCCTAAAGGGAGACAGCTAGGTGGCTTAAGGACATATTTTGGAAGGAAACAGAAAAAACTGGCTTGTCCTTTCCCTCTGTCTTTCACTTCCTATCTCCTCCTCCCTGCCCCCACTTCTCCTCCCTCACCACCTTTCCTTCCTGCTTCTTCCTCCCTTCTTCTCTTTTGTTCTCTTCTCTTCCCTTTGTATCTGTCATGAGGTATGGATTCTTGACAACATTTCTTTGACCAGGAACTCTGTTCTAAGATAAGGTGCTGCTTTCCTGTGGGCCCGAGGTGGTGGGCCTAAGCAACCCTGGCCTGGAGAATACGAAACAGAAGCCCCAAGTACCTTTGTTCCTTAGAAGTTCATTGTCTCAAATCCTTTATTCCAGCAGCAGAAGGCTGACTAACATACCTTCTAGTTTTCAAATAAGGGGGTACAGTGATTCAGTAGTTTGGAGTTCTAACTTCTAGCTATACTGAAGGCATCAATTTAGTAATACCCTACTTGATCTGATTTGTAGCCAACATTAGAAGCTTTGTTTCCTGAATAAAATCATAATTTCAATTAATGGTAAAATTACTTAGAATGGCCTAAGCACACATGAAATCGCAGATTTATCAGGCTGACTTCTTCACTTTTAGTTATAATGTGACCAAAGAGGGTGTGTACAGAGTTCTGAGGAGCCTAAAATAGCAGCAGAGGGAAATACATAACCACCTGCTACTCACCAGTCCAGAACATCGCTTGGCATTTGCATACACGGATACATAAAAACGGCATGCTGAAGGCCGCCATTCACCTCCCAAGGTAACTTCTGCTACCAACAAAGGTGGGCTGGCAGCGGGGCAGCCTGTTAGTTACTTCTCTATATTGAACACACACTCCCCTTTCTCAGCAATGCCAATCACTAAACCAGTGCACAGGCTGTGGGGCCAGTTCTGGTTCCTCTACCGATTACACACATCACCCCTGCATAAACCCTTCCCGGTTATGTTTTATTCTTGATAAATGAGGAAACAGGGCTTATAATCTCACGCTGTCTTCTGGTCCTAAAGCACTCAGAAGTTAGTATCTTCTGGGTATGGGTAGTAAGCCAACAGCTTGTGTATTTATAAGAACAAGGAAATGAAAGGAACTGAGCCATTTCAGAGATGTTTTAGAAAAACAGTTGACCTAGTCTGTAGTCAGTAATTTGTAACTGTACCCAAATCTCAGTACTTGAAGAGATACTCAGTAACCATTAGCCCTTGCCAGGAGCCAGCTGTTTCTTCCGAGCATTCCCTGCCAGTTACCGAATAAGAGAGCATTAGGCTTCCTCTTCCCTCTGCCCAGACTTGGCTTGTACTTTCAGACCACACAACTAGATGTAACCAAGGACAGAAAGGCTCAATGATTATCTGCATGAAAGGCTTAACGTTCTCCAAGCCTCATCGCAGACACCACAGTCCAATCCGCAGAACTTAATCCCATCATTTGTTCAGTCAACATACTTAATCTCTTTGGGAAGGCATTTTACCAACCATTATGGAAACAGCTGAAGATAAGATTCCCTCTTTGGGGTTCATTCTCTAGCGTAGAAGAATATAATTACAGATCATTCTAAGGGAGACGTACATAGGAAATGGCTAGCAGGTAGTGAAAGCCCCATTAGAGCTCTTTTTTTAAATTAATTTATTTATTTTCATTGGATATTTTATGTATTTACATTTGAAATATTATTCCCTTCCACCCTCTCCTATACCCCTTCCTCTCCCCTGCTTCTATAAGGATGTTCCACTCCCACCTCAACACCCTGGCATTCTTCTACACTGGGGAAATGAGCCTACACAGGACCAAGAGCCTCTCCTCCCATTGATACCAGACAACGCCATCCTCTTCTACATATGCGGCTGGAGCCCCAGGTCATTCCATGTGTACTCTCTGGTTTAGTCCTTGGTTTAGTCCCTGGGAGCTCTGGGGGTCTGGTTGGTTGATATTGTTGTTCTTCCTGTGGGTTTATAAACCCCTTCAGCTCCTTCAGTCCTTTCTCTAACTCCTCCATTGGGGTCTGTCTTAGTCAGGGTTTCTATTCCTGCACAAATATCACGACCAAGAAGCAAGTTGGGGAGGAAAGGGTTTATTCAGCTTACACTCCCATGTTGCTGTTCATCACCAAAGGAAGTCAGGACTGGAACTCAAGCAGGTCAGGAAGCAGGAGCTGATGCAGAGGCCATGGAGGGATGTTACTGGCTTGCTTCCCCTGGCTTGCTCAGCTTGCTTTCTTATAGAACCCAAGACTGCCCACAATGGGCTGGGTCCTCCCCTTTTGATCACTAGTTGAGAAAATGCCTTCCAGCTGGGTCTCAGGG
The DNA here is from genome assembly GCF_011064425.1 of Rattus rattus. NCBI lineage: Eukaryota > Metazoa > Chordata > Mammalia > Rodentia > Muridae > Rattus > Rattus rattus. The sequence continues at coordinate 24,930,541 of NC_046164.1, forward strand.
AAGCATTTTCTCAACTAAAGCTCCTTTCTCTGTGATAACTTCAGCTTGTGTCAAGTTGACACACAAAACTAGCCAGTACAGGGTCCCTGTGCTCAGTCCAATGGTTAGCTGCAAGCATCCTCATCTGTATTGGTAAGGCTCTGGCAGAGCCTCTCAGGAGACATCCATATCAGGCTTCTGTCAGCAAGCACTTCTTGGCATCAGCAATAGTGACTGGGTTTGGTGGTTGCATATGGGATGGATCCGAAGCTTCTGTACAGCAAAGGACACTGTCGATAGGACAAAACCAACCAACAGATTGGGAAAAGATCTTTACCAATCATACATCTGATAGAGGGCTAAATATCTAATATATACAAAGAACTCGGGAAGTTAAGACTCCAGAGAACCAAATAACCCTATTTAAAAAAATGGGGGGGGGGGGTTAGGGATTTAGCTCAGTGGTAGAGTGCTTGCCTAGCAAGTGCAAGGCCTTGGGTTCCGTCCCCATCTCTGAAAAAAAGATAAGAAAAAAAAATGGGGTACAGAGCTAAACAAAGAAATCTCAACTGAGGAATATCGAATGGTCAAGAAGCACCTAAAGAAATGTTCAACATCCTTAGTCATCAGGGAAATGCAAATCAAAACAACCATTCGAGCTCTTCATTCTCACTGTGTCTATAGTTCTTGCAGACATCAATGCTTTGTCCCGGCAGGTGATGCTTCAGAGATACTGAGTGATCAGAGAAGACCTCTCAAGAGGCTGAACTTAGTGATGTTAGAAAGATGACTGAGTCAACGAGTGTTCCCTGTGGGGAAAGATACGGCCAAGAGAACCTGAAATCAACAAGAGAGGCAGGAGCAGATCCAGAGACATAATGAGCAACCTGAACTTATGTTCTTAATCTAGCAGGAATCTACCGCAAAGCTCAAGCGAAAGGCTGTTGGGAGACCACATGATAATACAAGCGAAAGACAACAGCGTTCTGGATTTAGCAGGAGACAACTGATGGAAAAGAATGTAGACGTAGCCCTTGTAACCTGGTGTGGCTGTCCCTTGGGACATTTGGCCAGCAACTGAACAATTCACATGGGGATGCTTGGAGACAACCATCAGACTGAGTTCAGGGACTCTGGTGGGGGAGCTGGCGGAAGGACTGGAGGAGCTGAGGGGGACTGAAACCCTATAGGAAGAACAACATCAGCTGGCCGGACCACTCAGTTCTCCCAGGGACTAGACGGCCAACCAAGAAATATACAGGGAGGGATCCATGGCTCCAGATACATATGTAGCAGAGGATGGCCTTGTCTGACAGCAATGGGAGCGGAAGCCCTTGGTCCTGTGGAGGTTTAACGCCCCAGCTAGTGGGATGCTGGAGCAGTGGGGTGGGAGAGGGTGAGTGGGTCAGGGAGCACCCTCATAGAGGAAAAGAGAGGGAGGAGAGGGTGGATGTGGGGCAGGGGGGTTTTGTGGAGGGGTAACTGGGAAGTGGCAAAAAAGAAGAAGAAGGAGGAAGAGGAGGAGGAGGAGGAGGAGGAGGAGGAGGAGGAAGAAGAAGAAGAAGAAGAAGAAGAAGAAGAAGAAGAAGAAGAAGAAGAAGAAGAAGAAGAAGAAGAAGAAGAAACAGCTGTTGTAGCTACACCTGCCATTTAATGATACACCAAGCAAAAGCCCAAGATCTGAAAGAGCTGTAGGATTTAAAAAATAAATATCCTATCTATAATCTTTTATTGATTATATTTTAAGCTTAAACTACTCCAGATATACCAAGTTAAACACACTGCTAACCCATAGCTTCCACTTTCTTACAAGGTTTTGTACATCATGTACAACCTTGATACTACTGGGGAAGTACAAGAAAATATCCTAGTCATTCTTATCTATTATGAAATCAGAAAGGTAGATGTGGGAGGGGGAGCCCTTGCTTCAGATCCAGGCTTAAAATCTGCCTAGGGCATTTCTATACAACACTAAACAAAGCAAATTATTGTCTGGGCCTGACTTCCTCAGCCATAAACAAACCTGTGCTGTGAGGATGACTTTGTGTTGGTAATGTAGACTGACACTCGATACTCAAACTGTTCCCTATATTCTACTCTCCCTGGAGATTGTAACAGGTAAATCCTCTTTTAAAATATTTGCTATGGGAGAAAAAAAGTGCTGATGACACAGTAGAGGGGGTAATTGTTAATCAGGAGTATGTCCAATGTGAACCGACGTTAATAGCAAAATGACTTTTCTCATGCAATTCTGCAAGTAAATATTAAATAAATAAATCATCCTCTAAACTATTATCTCTACATAGGGGTTATGCAACTGAAATGCAGGGGTGAGTAGGTAGGAGGGAGAGGAGTTGCCTCTTAGCACAGTTAGAGAGCCATTACAACTATGCAGATTATGCAATTAGGGGGAGGGCTGCAACTGAACTCAAAACATCTATTGTATTAGCTTCTAAACATACCATGCAGGACCCAATTACCTGTTAGTCAATGTTTTCCAATATTGGTCCTTACAGAGACTATATTGTTTGCTCAAGATTCTTGACCTAGATTGAGGTTATTAAGCAAACAATCATGCTTACAACAGTCGGACGCTAATAAAAGAGAATGAACTGGAAAACTGGCTAGCGACTTTTGAGATGCAATTAAAGCTGGGTGCTACTTAGGAGGAAACACAGACACTGCCTACTGTCCTTTTCAAAGCACACGCACAGACCCAGGCACGCGCTCATGCACACATGCATGCACAAATAAAAGTATCCTTTCCATTTCTGCCCTGAGCCAAGCTGTGTTTTATCTGGAGAGACCATTTAGACGTTCTCACTCTTGGTATAAAGGCAAAGGCAATTTACTGTAACTACAAAGGAGGCTTGAAATCCTGCCTTCAGCATTGTCTGGGTGGGTCATTTCAAACGTTCAATTGGGAGCACAGTAGCTGCTCAGACAGACAACAGAAGTCAGGCATTAACTCGGGGACCAGGAGTTGGTCACTTGGCAGCTTGGGTGTTCATATTATACTTTGAAGCAAAGCACAAAAGAAATGAAGCACCTGCCAAGTATGGAAATTAAATAGAATCTCTTCAGTGGATCTCGAGTCTCCAGACATGAGTGTAGAGCTGGGGCAGGGGAGGAAAATGTCAACTGCATTAGTACATCATCACTGGCCTGCCGGTTCTGCTGACACCTGCTGCTCTCTCCAGCTCAGTGTCTGCTTTTCCTAGAAAAGTCTCCCACTTTTCTTTGGAAAACCACCCACAGACGCATCCTTCAATCACCTTCCTCTGCCCCATTTAACTTAAGAAATGTGCCCAGTAGGACTTCATGGTACCCAGAAGTGATGGCCCCACTACTCACACTACCTTAGCTCTCTGTGCCTTGTCTGTAACGCTTTTGTTTGTTTTCTTTTCTGTTTTGTTTTGAACTCAGCTTCTGTCCATGGGACTAAAGTACTCATTAACCCTCTCCCTGTACCTGGCCCAACTTCTTCCACACGCTTGCAATCATGACTGGCACTCCTGCCTGGACTCACAGTGCACCTGCCCTCCTCATTAGGTCATTAAGCTTCAGGAACCTTCCACAACAGGCTCTACTTGCTGGATCAGATCAGCTGCTTGCCCTAATTAAGTTCTTCACCCAGTTCATTCTAGAACACTGTGGGATGCCACCTCAAGGGACTTGTAGGATAGCCGAAAAGCTTTCCATATCATTGTTTCCTGTCAGGACCTTCTTGTTTAAGCCTTTAAACTTCTCTGAGTTATTGAAAAGAAAATGTTGTTACAAAGAGACACACCTACCCCTCAAATATAAAATATGGTTACTGACTTTATTTACTCACTCATTCACTCATATATTCATTCACTCACTCATTTATTCATTCACCCACCCATTCATTCACTCATTCACTCACTCATTCAATTACTCATTCACTCATTCACTCACTCATTCACTCAACAACTGAGCATGACCTTATCTCTTTCTTGAATTCCAATTCTTACAAAGTTTTTCTGTGGCTGTCGTAGCCCTGATGAATATCACTTATACATCAGAGCACATTCTTCACCATTCTTCATTGTATCACACAGGAAAGTTTACATCTGAGGAATGTGCCTCATGTACACAGGACTGGTATATTTATGATATACTTACTGAGTAGTGGATACACATAGTGCACACACACACACATTATGTACATGCTAGTAAGAATGACAGATGAGTAGATGTCCCTAACTTGGGCAGCAAGGCCAGATCAGGAGTAAAGGCACACTTAAGTATTGAGTATGTTGCTCTAACATAGGGAGCTAACATGTACCATTCTATAGAGAAGTCCTGTATGCATACTGAATGTTTACTAAGTTTTCTACTTTGATATAAGGTATCCAGAAATTTCCAGAAGTTTGTAATCTTGCCCCTATCATGATGGCCACTAGCATACTTTCCTATAAGGTCCTGCTTTTTACTATACATGGTAAATAGTATTTTTCTTTAAGGGCCTCTGGAAGAACAAATGTAAAAATAGTCAAGTGCGAGCATGCACAAACACCATTCGTCGACAACAGGAAGGAAATAATCCATGGCCACCTCCTGAAGTCACACTGAGTTTGGCAAGCCGTAAAAGTACTTTATCATTCCTAAGTGGGGAATACTAAGAAAAACTCTGGGATGTTCAGAAGCAAACACTATCCATAAACAGAATTCCATGAAGACCTGTGGCATACCCAGTGTCGGGCTTCACTCGGATTAAGTCCCTAATCTGTGGCAGCCAGATTTGGGTATCGTCCTAGAGAAATAACCATTTAGGCAGGTCGGGTTACTAGGAAGTGGCAGTAAAGTATTTACTAACGTTAACTCCCAGACTCAACTGGAAAAGCAGGAAATGCTATGAAAGATGGAGGGGGACTCAATGAGGTCTCCATAGGCCACGTGGTCTGTGAGAAGAAAGCATGAAATGATGTGCCACCAGGCAGGCTGACTAGCACCGAGGGGGTTTCCACAGCGAGACATCTATGAGACATCATCTCCAGGAAGGTGCAGTCAGCTAAAAGCCCTGGCAGCTTGCCTAAGCCTCAAGCTCTACTCTAAGAAGGCCTTGGATATAAGATGCTTTGTGAGCTGCGCCTACAGATTGGATTCTAACTGACAGAAAAGGGGAAAGCAGAGAGGATGCACTAAAAGATGTACGGGAACGAAGCCTTGATGATCAAGTCAGACGGACCCCAAAAGGGGAGACTCCTGATTGGCTAAGACAACGTGCTGACTAACTGTAAGTATCTCTGAAGAGAGAAGGAAATGGAGTATTCAGGCTCCCCTGACACTGGACAGAAAATCCTAGAGCAAGTGACAGGAGATCACAGGCTTCTACGGTCCAGAGTGGAACGCAGGCATAGGCATGCAATAGAGCCAATGCACTTCTTAAAATGTTAAGAGCCCACCAGAATGCTTGCCCCGTTCATTTGGGATGCAAGAACTGGTGAGGCAGGCCTGCTGCCCAAAATAGTTGTGAAGTTAACAGAAAACAAAAGCAGAACCTAACGACTCCTATTCACTTCACTGTCGTCTAAGCAACAGCACGGAAAACCGGACAGGGCAGATGCAGAAGTCAGAGAAACTAAAGCAAAAGGGAAGCGGAGAGGTTTGCTTTATTATTTTAAGGTGGCACCTACAAGAATTTGTATCCTATAATAGCAACACACACATACACACACATGTACACACACATACATACATATAAATGCATGCATGCACGAGTGCACGCACACACACAAACACACACACACAAACACACACACACAAAACACACACACACAAACACACACACCCACACACGCATGAGCTCTCTCTCTAGAATTATGAGAGCCTGAATGATGGTTAAGTGGAGTGCTATTACAAGGAGCTCAACAGAGGATTCAAAAATGAAAAAAAAAAACAACAAAATCCAAACAAACAAACAAACAAACAAAAACCCAAACAAGCAAAATCCATTGCCCCACTCCCCCACATCCAAAAGAAGGCAGATTACATACCCCTTACAAGGCATTGTTTATAAGTCAACATAAGTGCGTTCTAAGCTCACAGATCTAACTAAGTACATGGTTGTAAAGGACTTATACAAAGGGTTTAAACATAAATAATTTGGAAGTTGAAAAGAACATCTATTCACACAGAGAATTCAGGTAAGACTGAGTAGGATCTAATTACTTTGAAGGAGCTATTTCAATATATACACAGACACAGAATATATTACAAGGTGTGCCATTTTTAAAAGTTTCCTTTATATCACCTAATCCCGAACAATGCTGCTATTGTTATCACGATTTAGTGGCCAATGACTGTCAAAACCTGCAAAGAAATGATTAAGGGGATTGTTTAATGCCACATGCAGGGCTTGTATGTGGCTTAAGTGTGTCCCACAGTGGTTCATGTGTTGAAATCTAATTCCCATGGTGAGACATTAAGAGAAGAGAAACAATTTAGAGGGAGGCCTTGGGATTCATTAGGAGTAGGTGAGCTCAGGGTGCAACCCCATGACTGAATTTCACAACTGAAAGAGAGATACCAGACTTCCTCCCTCTCCCCATCCTCCCCTTCCTCCCCCCCATTATGTCTGTCTGTCTGTCTGTCTCTATCTCTTGTGTGCTTATGTCTTTTCTGTCTCTAGGTCTGTCTCTCTGTTTGTCTATCTCTCTTGTGTGCCTCTGTCTTCTCTGTCTCTCTCTCCCTATCTCTTGGCACATATCATCTCTAAGCCACCTGCACACTCTGTAATCAAGAAGGCCATACCAGATGGAAACAAACTCTTGGCCTTGGACCTCAAGAACTGTAAGCGAAAATGGGCCACCCTCCTTTATAAAGCTGGCTACCTGGCTTCAGGTGTTTCATTACAGCAGTGGTCTTCAACCTCCCTAATGCTGAGATCCTTTAAAACAGCTCCTCATGTTCTATGTTGCAATCCTAAAATATTTTTTGTTGTTGCTTCATAACTATGATTTTGCTACTGTTGTGAATCATAATGTAAATACCTGTGTCTCCTGATGGTCCTAGGTGACCTCTGTGAAAGGTTCATTTGACCCACAGACTGAGAACCACTGCATCGAAGTAATGAACACTGGACCAATATACATGGCAAAAGCATGGAATAGTAAATGGGAAAGACAGACAGACATGAAAGTCAATGCAGAACTGCACAGAGCAAGAGAGCCCATAAACCTGCCCCACAGATTCAGCTGCAACCCAGAAGCTCCCCTGGGCAGAGTATATAAGTTGGTGAAAATTCGGCCAAACCCATGAGTTCAAATGGTGGAATGAGGACAAACTGGGCGAGAAGCAATCAGAAGGCACCGTCGTTCAGTATTAAATAAGGTCATGCAGGATTAAATAAGTTGAAGTCTTATGCTAAGGCCCAAGGAAGTCAACTGTGTGAATACAACATGAGAGACGCTTGGTATAGCAAGACGTGAAGAGAACGCGTGGACTTAGCAAGAAAGAGCTGCCTGAGAATGGGGTGACCTGTCTTGGGAGATGTGGTGCCTCCCCAGAGAGGAAGGGATTCAAGCGGGAAATGAGCCCCCAAATCACTGCTAATACTCTGTATCAGGTCTGGGTTGCGAGAAACGGCTTTGACGTTCTATCGCAACCCCAGGAATCATTATTCCCATAGCTAAGTATAGCTCTTACCCCTCGTGCAGCAGATACCATTTCAGAAAGCTACAACCAGGACAAAATGCAGAGGATAGCGGTCTGTGGGGCGCTTGTACCGTATGGATACACCTACAACACAACCCCACACTCCCAGCTCAGACATGGCCAAGAATCTCCACCTATGGAAAGTCAACAGTACAGCTGCTTAAATAAGACCTGAAAACCAAAACTCCAACTGGCGTGCCAGTGTAGGCGGAGAAAATCAACAGGGCCTCACTCTTAGTGAAGAGCTGCAGGCAGGTAACTACTGCTGAGAGAGCACAGACGGGTTCTCTTCCAGGGATGAACCCCCTATGTGATGATCCAGTACCAACTAGCCAGCCCTAAAACACACGGAACAGCAGTAAATGGGCGAAGCTGGTTATATTTACAGAATTATACATATTTATATATATTCATATACACATATGTGAAACACTACTAATTAAAGAAAAAGCAGCCATGAATCTGAGAGGAAGAAGCAAAGGGGCACGGGAGGGGTTGGATGGAGGACGGGGATGGTGTAATTATATTTTTTTCTTTTCTTCTTTTTTACTTTTAATTTTTTGTGTCTGAGGTCATCATAATATTTAAATTAAAAATAAAAGAAAAACACAATTTATAAGGTCATGGGAGAACCAGTCATCCAGGGCTGGCCCAGCGAGGAAGTTAACACCTGGAACACAGAAACGTGAGCCACCAAACCCACTAGATTTCAGCTCTGAAGGAGGGAGCTAGGTCCTAGAAAAACCTGGGGATAAAATATTTTATTAATATTTATTAATAAGCAACCGCGATGCTCAGTGATCGTGTCTGATCATTTCTTTAAAGGCACTGGACCATTTTACAGCACAAAAACAGGCAGTGAATAATTGGCTCCAGTGATTTCACTCATTTGAATACAAGCCCCAGAACAACCCAGGTAACATCATGTGGGTATCACGTTTATTCTCGGGATGATTCTCAGGAATTCAACTGGCACCTGCTTTTTACCTCCACTGTGATTCTGCATTAAAGAATCAATAACCTACCTTGTTTCTTTTAAAACAATGTTTCAATCATAACACACACACACACACACACACACACACACACGCACACACACGCACACATACACACACACGCGCGCGCGCGCGCGCACACACACACACGCACACACACCACCTAGTAAAGAAACTAGAAGCCTAGCTGTCAATTACAATGTTGATGGGGTGGGTCATCAGTACAGTACACACCACAACAAATGTGTGCTAGAACAAGGGCTCCTCTCCCGCCCCACCCACACACCCTTTAACAAGGAAAGCTGCAGGACTCTGTCCGCACGTTTATGAAAAGTAGCCTAGCTTCCTGGCATGCAAAAAGCCCAAATGCACTCACTGAACAAGGCTAGGAAAGGCATCAAAGAGCATTCTGCCCCACTGTTACCGGGAGACTGGGTGTGGCGCTGGGATGCCCGGTCTGTGTAAGCACGTGGGCAGGATTAAACAACCCAAGACTGGTTAGGTGAGACAACTCAGAGATCTAAGGGTGTGTGCACAGATCCAAGCAGGGCAGAACTGGCATCCTTTAGTGTGTCGGGATGTGGCTAGGAAAGGCGGCGGAAACCTCCACAGAAGATTCGACTGGGATACGTGAATGACAGCTGGTGGGCTGCAAAACTTCAAGGACCCAGCACAGTGCTCAGTGACATTAAAGCAATGACACCTACACACGTGTGAGGTTACCAGCAGCCTAGAGCAAGAAAGATGAGAGGGCTGAAGCAACGAAAGCTTCCAGCGCTTTCCTCACGCCATGAAAAAAAACTGCCCAGCGCAGAATGATTCTTCTAAGGCTGTGCGTGCCGGGAGTCCCTTGCACTTTCTGCCGGGCAGGTAGGTTTAGCTCAGTAATGGCGCTCCCATTTGGCCACAGGCTCCTAACTCGGACTTTTCAACACTACAACTTTACTGTCAAAAGTCAGCTGTTCCCGTCTACTACCATCTCTACTGACACCCTGGAGGCCAAGCCATTTCCATCTCCCGTTTCACCTCCTCGTCCCAGTGTGAAATAAGACTCTGGGTTGGGGCCCCACGAGCCAGGGCCTGTCAGGAGCTCCCCAAGATCCCAGCGTGGAACCAGGCTTCTCTCTCCTCCCTTTTCAACAGGCCAATGTGTTAGTGGCAGTTATTAGCTTTGGCCAAAGGAAACTGGTATTCACAGGAAATTAACAAAGACTTGCCCAAACACTGCTTTTGAACCGGCCAGGAGCAGCATGGCGGCGGGTTTGGAGGGAACTAATTCTAAGTGCCTCACTTCATTTTCTCGCAAAGGAATTCTTTATAAGACACCAGTGTGAGACGGTCAGTGGAACACTCTATACGGCGCTAGCCAGCGACACCTGAGCGTGGAGCCTGCCCTAGAGTGGGGTGGATATGCCAGTGACGGATTATTTTGTTTTTCATTAGTTTGTTTTCTTTTCCTTCCTCCCTCCCCTCCCTTCTTTGAGACAGAACATAAATTAGATAGATGGGTAGGTAGTAAGGATCTGGGAGGTGTTGGGTAAGAGGAAAGAACATGATCAAAACAGAGTATGGAAAACTTTGAATTAAAAATATTTTTCCAAATGCTAAAGAGAAACAGGTGCACTATGTGAAGGAGAGCCCTGGGCGTTCATCAAGATGCGAATGCACTCTCTTGTCTGCTGTGGTTTCCATGACCAACCACTGCCAGTGAACAGACCAAACACACAGGAAGCACAAACAGAAAGGATGCCATTCATTTGCCTCGGTGGGTGTTTCTAAACAGACACTTCCGGTCGACCATACGGAAAGATACCTGCCGTGAGCACAGCTATTAAGCTCAGACTAAAAGCTCTGGTCTTCAGTATTAACCAGCATTCACAGATACAGGAGAGTGTTCCACAAGCCCCAGTAATAAGCTCCTTGGGGAGAGTGACTTAATAGGACCAGGGGAAATTCTACGTGGCATCTGGGGAAATTAAGAGGGTTTTAATTTTTTTCCTTTGCTAATTATATTCACGTTGTAGTTAACAAAAAAGTTGACCTGTGTGATGAATTTTTTTTTTCTTATTAAAAGTGAAAAAGACAGAAATAGTAACTATCTGGTCTTAAAGTTAGAACTTTCACTTTTGGCTTAAACTAAAGTTAAGTTAAGATCTTGTTGCTGAAGACACTCTGACAGTCCTTGGATCTGACCTGGAAGCCTCCTCTACAAGGACTAGGTCTCAGAGTTTCAGAAGGAGCCACGAATGGCTGTCAAGGGGGAAAATCAATCAAGAGTCCTATCTAGCTATGATGCGTGAGAACCACACAAGGACCAGAACTGCAAAATGCCCCTAAAGGTGTAATAATGGTATTTATACCTTGGCGGTAACCAAGAGCAGCTCAATAAGAGAGAATTCATGCCTGGCAATCTAAACTTAGCCAACTACCTTGGCTGTGAGGCCATGGGACCTAGACAAGAGCCTACTACTGACACTTGTAAGCCAGTATTATCTCTCACTGCTTTCTATGTTTACTCTTATACCTGCTGATAGGTGCGATTCTCAGCCCTCATCAAATCCAAACAAACAAGTAAATAAACTTTTCTGCAGCCAATGAAGCTCATTACAGAAAGCCACATGGGGTGGTTTGAATATGCTTGGCCCAGGGAGTGGCACTATTAGGAGATGTGGCCTTGTTGGAGTAGGTGTGGCCTTGTTGGAGGAAGTGTGTTACTGCGGGGCTGGGCAATGACACCCTCCTCCTAGCTGCCTAGAAGCCAGTCTTCTCCTAGCAGCCTTCAGATGGAGATGTAGAACTCTCAGCTCCTCCTGTGCCATACCTGCCTGGATGCTGCCATGCTCCCACCTTGATAACAAACTGAACCTCTGAACCTGTGAGCCAGTTCCAATTAAATGTTGCCTAAGAGGTGCCTTGGTCATGGTGTCTGTTCACAGCAGTAAAACCCTAACTAGGACACCACAACTGGTCAAAAGGCAGAGGCCAACTGATCTTGGAGTGCGTGTTCCCAGTTAATATATTATACAGTATGACCCCTACATTTAAGCCCCACGGAACATTATGGAAGACAAGCTGGAAAGATTGCAAGAGCCACAGGACCAGGACAACTGCCTCCAGATAGTCTCTCCTTTGAGAGGGGGTGGGCTAGGAAGAAGCAGGTCCATCTGGGAGCAGTTAGGGGAAGGAGTAGCGGATGAATGTGATCAAGATATCAAGATACATTGTATGAAGCTCTCAAAGAATTAACTAAAACATTGTACTATTAAAAGAAAAAAAAAGGAAAAAAAAACAAAGGAAATACAAAAAGACAAAACACATCAAAATAAAACAACAACAAACCCAGGGACAGTCAAAAGGCTTAGAGCAGATTAAGGTGTTAGTCTGGTGACCTGGATCTGATCTCTAGAATCTATGTAAAAATGACTCAATGAGTGACCCATCTACATGAGACTGTACTTAAGACTTCCAACACACACACACACACACACACACACACACACACACACACACACACACACACACACACAACTTTCTTTTAACGTTAAAGAGAACTCCATTGTAAATTAAAAGCCACACTATTATGGAATAAAGAAACATTTACAAATGCATAAACAAAGAAGGACGACATGATTACAAGAAACAATAAACAAATAGTCCCACAAAGTTTGGACACGATGCATTCCATCCAAGGCAGCATGATATGTTTTCAAGCCTCAGGGTTTTGAAAGGAGACCCTTCATCACCAATGGTGGCCACTGCCCACATCCCGAAGCTAGATCTGACACTCATGCATGTAGCCACAGAGACAACACACTGGTCAAATTAAGAGTTTAAAAACAAGTGGGGGGGGGGGGGGGTTACCTCAGCAAGCCAAAGAGGCGGCGAACCGGGATTGAGGTATGATATGTTCTCACACTGTGGATTAACCTGTAGTAAGGCCATGGAGGGATGAACGCCTTCAGAAATATCTATGCGAATATATTCACTGGAAATCACTCAGCAAAGATGCTCAAAGATCTTTCTGTCAGGTGGCTAAGCTTCCTCCCCTCCCTTTTCACGGAAACAGAATGCATCTCTGTGCTTCAAACCCAGGACGGACAGAACACCTACCTTGACATAGGAAGACATTATGGTTAGGAAAACATGAATACTACCACCATGCATAGTCAAGGAGCTCTCACTGCGGACGGAACGCAGCTGAAAATGAATGGTGTGTACTCCGCACTGGGTCATATTGAGCCAGCAATGGAGAACTTGAAAGAAAAGCTTCCAGGCCTAAGGGCTGAATATTACCACAGGGACTTGACCTTTCCTGTGAAGGGGAATTAAAAGCAGTAAAATCAGACCCATTCTGAAACACTGTGATAAGATAAAAACTGTACCAGTCACACCCATGCACTCCTGGATTCTTAGCTGGAACCTCAGTGATCTTCCATGCTCCATTCCTCATCTGTTCTACCACTAGGTAAACGTGGGGATCTACACCAGTGTGCTGTTGGACACTGCTGCCCATCATGGTCACCTAAGAGATGACACACTCTGCTACTTGACGTCAATATATTTAGATGCCCAAGAGCAGCAGTGGAGAAAATGCAGTTATTCAGAAGACTCAGTAGGTCTGTCTGGGTGTCTGGGTGTCTGGGTGTCTGGGTCAGCACTGGAATTGCCCGCATGTGCAAAGGTTTGGAGTTCATGCTGTATTGGGGACCAGCATCCTAGATGAAGAAAGGGTCCCTGTTCCTGGGGCTCCCCAATCACTGCTACAGGCACTGAGGGCTGGGGAAATGGTGGAAGATGTTTGCATCCAGTGCATGTGCGTGCGTGCGCGCACATGTAAATATTTTTATGTTCTAAGGAATACTTTATGTATATCAATGGAATTTACATATTAAAGTAACACTATAATCAAATGACTTAGTAGTTTTAAACCAAAGAAAAATGGGGAAAACTTCAGATTACAAATACTTCCCCCGGGAACAAAATGCAGCATACAGCATAATCATGACATCACAAAATTCTTGAAGTGCATTCTTGTGGGCCTCTTTCCATTTTCCCACACTCCTGCTACCTCTTTTCCCCCTCGTAGTCTCCCTCCCCTAGTTTCATTTCCTCTTTCCATGTCCTTCTGCACATCACCCCCATCCTTCCTAGTCACCAATAATTACCCTTTCTTGTTGCTTTCTAAAGCTTTATTTGCATGTATACCTGTTTACATACACATATGATTACATGATAGCCAAGATCTACATATGAGAGAGTGCATATAGATTTTGGTTTTTTGGGTTTGGGTACTGTAGTTAGAATTCCGGCTTCTTTAAAAATATAGAAATGTTATGTGAATATGTTTTTGTTTTAACCCCATGCGTGGGATATGGGGCTGTTTCAGATCGTCCACAGCAGCAGAGTATGACCTGGCAGCGGTGTGATTTTGCCAGCTGCGGATAGATTTTGCAAGTGTATGATGTTTGGAATCCTGGGGTCCACTCTTGTGAGGATCTATAATTGCAAGATCTCCGAGAGGGGTGTAGCAGCTTCTGCTCCTCCTGCTCCTTGCTGCTTACTGGTGATTTCCTGATGAAATCGAAGTGCTCCAAGAAACTCAATGTCCCTGAGCAGCAGGAAGTGGGCTGACGACATCAATGCTCCTTTCCCCTGCAGCCTTCTTTTCCCCCCTACCCAGTGTTGCGGGGTTAGAAGGGATCATAAGGGTGGAGGAGGGTGGTAGAAATAGGAACCCACGAGGTAATAAAAAGTCTGGTTATAGGGAACCTCTCTAAATAGCATACTTTCCAGCTGTATCCGCTTTCTTGAAAATTTGGTAATTTCATTTTTCTTTATTGCCGAATAATATTATCCATTCATCCGTTGATGGACCTCTAGACTGGTTCCATCTTTGATGTCAAGAACATATCAACTGCAAACATGGATGTCAGCAGAATTTAAAAGTTTCTCTGCAGTAGAAGGAGGAATCCTCTGGGTGTCTGTCCAGGAGCAGTATAGATGAGGGAAATGGCAGTTCTTTTCAGAGGAACCTCCGTACTGACTTTCATAATGGCTGCACCGGTAAGCTCTTCTCAATCAGAATGGCTGTCACAAAGACACCTGACAACAGATGTTGGAGAGGAGGCCAGCAAAGCAAACAAAGAAAAGCATTCAGAGCTCTGTAGATTATCAAGGCTGGAGTTAAGCTAAGTCTCCTGGGGAGTCAGGAGGTGCCAAGAGGGGAAAAGATGGCCGCAGAGGCTGGAAGGAAACTTCTTTCACACCAGGTTCACTTCCCCTTGGGAACCAGAGTTTGGACAAGGCCTACGCCAATTTATAAACCAACTCGTCCACGTTATAATCAGCACAAAGCAACCCTTGGATTCATCCCTGTACACCTCAGTTTGCTTGCTTTATTAAAGCCAATCCTATGCTCCACCTAAGCAGGTCTGACCCACTGAATTGGCTCCTGGTCCAGAACAAGCTGGCTCTGGCTTTCTTAGCCGTGTCTGCCTGAACTACCTGTCACCTGACTAACCTGATACCATCGCGCCTGGTTTCAGAAGGCTCAAGATCAGCCATCTTCAAAGACAGTGTGCACAAAATAATGAATAAAGGTTTAACTTAACACCGACACCTCTCTCTGCCAGGTCAATTAGAGGTGTAAATAATCCATGAAACCCAAGTTCTGCAGCCCTTCAGACCAACAAGGGTGAAGGTAAAAAGTGCCTTACAGAAGAGCATGTGGTCGAAAGTCACAGCTGTTTCACACGTGTGTTATCAACTACATAAAAACGAACAAGGCGGAACGGAAGATGCCTTTTGTTGGTTGTCTATTTTTAAAAACCAAAACAAAGGACTGCTTTTTAATAGACAGGATGCCACAATGTATTCACATCAGATTCCTAAGTTCCCACAAGGGTCATATCAAAAACAGAACTAATGAGGCAGTGACATAATTAATGTATGAGGTGTTAGGACACATGACTGCCTCTAGTAAGGAAGGAAGAAAGGAAGGAAGGAAGCTTGAAGGCTTGATCTACGCATGTAGTTTTTAATAAGCTATCGGAGCCATGGTTTTCACTATACAGTTATATATATCTTCGAGCCAATCCTAACATGTTAGCACTGTTAACTGCTGTCTCACAGGGTGGCCAGTTGTAGCTATTGAGCTGAAGCAGGCTCCCTCCAAATTGATATGCATTGTAAATATGACATGACATGCCCACCATACCTATAAAACAGATAATCGAAGAAGCTATCTCAAGATAACTTTTATATAATACCTTCATAAAACATAACATGATGAAGTGATATTAATTTGGATATATTAGGCTAAAGCAAGCATGATTATATATTTATGTAGATATATATTATTAACGATATTATATTATATCATTTATATTATCACAATCAATAATTGAGTAGAAGTGAATATATCATTAAAATTTATTTATCTAAAATTAATTTATTCCTTTAAATTTCTTTTAGGTTTATGAGGTTAAACTTTATTCCAAATCAATTTCCATTTAATATCAAATACTTGGCGTAGACTTGGAATACAATAAATAGAAGGTTTAACTGACAGTTGGCTTTTAAGTCAGTAGCTCTCACTTTACAGGTAGGTCCTAACAAAGAAGAACCAAGAGTTTTCTGTTGTTATTTTTAAATCTCAATCACAATGTCTTCAAACAATATTATACAAATACATTTGTATAGTTAATTAGAATAAGTAGGGTTTGCTAAGAAAATGTTCCCTAGCACACGAAAGAAAAAAAATTCTAATGAACGTAGAGAAACTTAGACTAGCTTAGAATAATAAGGATGCTAATTTTATCAATTTAATTTAATTGCAATGTCAATAAACACACCTCAGCATGTTTTCATGTTTGACTAATAATACATTCAAAATTTGGGTGCACAAACAAACATGAAAACAGTAAGAAAACAGCCGTTACAAGAAAGATGGGAATCAGTAAGACAGAAGAACATGCTTTCGTTAAGCTGCTGTCAAGGATTTGATATCAGATAATGAAGCAGACTGGAGTAGAGCAGTGGCATTGCTTCAGTTGACCGTCTATTGCTGTCATAAACACCATGACCAAGGGAGCCTGGAGAGGAAAGTCGTTTATATGGCATACAGGTGGGAGTTCATCACCAAGAAAAGCCAGAGCAGGAACTCCAGCCAGAAAGAGGGGTGGTAGGTGGGGAGGGCAGCCACTGACCAGAAAAGGTGGAGGAAGGCTGCTTGCTGGCTTGTTCTTGATTTTTTCTTTTTATACAACATAGGATGGCCGCCCAGGGATGGCAGCACTCACAGAAGGCTGGTCCCTCCCATACCCACCATTAACCAAGAAAATGCCCATTGATTTTTCTACTGAAATGTGGCAGGGGCCTTTATCAACTGAGGTTCCTTCTTCCCCGGTGACTCTAGTTTGTGTTGACAGAAAATGAACCAGCCAGGTATCTAAGGGAGGAAGAAAGAGATCAACTCCAGAAAAACTTGAGGTGGGTGAAGAAGCATCCCGAACCATAGTAGGACAAAAGCATGGTATCAAATATTTGAGTATTACACAGAATGAA